>NC_142928.1:132663277-132683277 GCF_046866305.1 Octopus bimaculoides
CGTAGCATATCGGTTCGGCAAAATAGACCGATAGAATAAGTACTTGGTTTAAAAAGAATAAGTCCTGGGGTCGATTTGTTCGACTAAAGGCAGTGCTCCAGCATGGCCGCAGTCAAACGACTGAAACAAATAAAAAAAAAATTTTTAAGAATATATGTGTGCGTGTTGGTTTATTTATGTCGTTTTTACCTAGCGGTTTAGCAGAAAAACCGATGGAATAAGTGCTGGTGCTCGATTTGTTTGATTAAATCCTTCAAGGTGGTGCCCCAGCATGGCTGCAGTCTAATGATTGACACAAGCAAAAAGCTTAAAACAAATAAAAACAAAAAGAGAAATATATATTGAAATAAGCTTCTATATAAAACCAAGAACAAAGGGAACAGACTATTAACTGCGGCAGAACAAAACATAAGGAACGTGGATGTACCGCAGGAGCAGAAACTGCATTCTGGTTGTTGGTATTTCATGCCATTTCTATTAAATTAATTTTATATTTTATAACAATTTAAGGTGATTGTGTGTGTGTGTGAGAGAGAGAGAGGGGGGGTAACAGGTTTGATTGCCGTTCATGATTTTGTGTTCTCCTATCAATGACCTTGACATGAACATCGCATGCGACATTGCTCATCGTCAGGCAGACATCACTTGTCATGCTGAATTACCCCCGAGAACTACGTTAAGGTTACGCGTGTCAGACAAGTGCTCAGCCACTTGCATGATAATTTCAGGAACAGGCCGTTCCGTTGATCGGATCAACTGGAACACTCGTCATCGAAACCGGCGGTGTGCCAGTTAGTAACACCACGTATATTACAGATGTGGCAGTGTGGTAAGAAGCTTGCTTCCTTCAATCACATGGTTTCAGGTTCGGTCCCACTGCGTGGTACCTTGGGTAGGTGTCTTCTTCTATATTCTTGGGTGGACCAAAGCCTTGTGAGTGGATTAGGCAGACGGAAACTGAAAGAAGCCCGTCATATATGTGTGTGTGTGTGTGTGTGTGTGTGTGTGTGTGTGCGTGCACGCGCGTATTTGTGTGCGCCTTCGTCTTATACATATACATAAGCATGTATTTAAACAGATACATACATATAGGTATACATACAAGCATACATACATTATGTATGTATGTATGTATGTACGTATGTGTGTGTATATATATGTTTGCATGCTTGTATGTACGTACGTGTATATATATGTATAATTCGTAGGGCGTTGACAGTATTTTGTTTCAAATGCTAAACTGTGTATGTTATAGATTACATGTATAGATTTTAGTCAATAATATATGTATAGACATGTAAGCACGCTATTTTATATGCAATGTCTACGTGGACAGATGTTTTATATAAAAAAAGGAAAGCATTTATATTCGTCTCTCACGCACGATGCTTGCTAAAAATCTATAAACATTTGCAGTACAATTTATGCATGTGATAAGGTGGCGAGCTGGCAGAATCGTTAGCAAGCCGGGCGAAATACTTAGCTGTATTTCGTCTGCCGCTACGTTCTGAGTTCAAATTCCGCCGAGGTCGACTTTGCCTTTCTTCCTTTCGAGGTCGATAAATTAAGTACCAGTTACGCATTGGTGTCGATGTAATCGACTTAATCCCTTTGTCTGTTCTTGTTTGTCCCCTCTATGTTTAGCCCCTTGTGGGCAATAAAGAAATAAGAAACATTAGCACGCTGGGCGAAATGCTTAGCGGTATTTCGTCGGTTTTAACGTCCTGAGTTCAAATTCCGCCGTGGTCGACTTTGCTTTCATCCTTGGGGTCGATAAATTAAGTACTTGCTTATTAGAATCGATCTAATCGATTGGCTCCCTTCCCAAAAATTTCGGGCCTTGTGCCTAGAGTAGAAAAGAATTTATGCATGTGATGGCTGTCTACTCATGAGATAAGCTTGACCATGGCTGAGAGATGGATAAGTAATGCCCGTGCAAATGTTTTAAGTCGAGTGCGGCTTACACAACACCACAGCAACTCTCAGTAGCAATACCAAGCAATACCAACACCACAGCGACTCTCAATAGCAGTGGCGGCCCGCAGATAAAACTAGCAGGGGTGCTGCTTCAGAACATTTTTAGCCGTTGTTTTTATATTGTGTAAAAGGAAGGCGGCGTGTTTGCCAGAAACGTTAGCACGCCGGGCGAAATGCTTAGCGGTTTTTCGTCTGTCTTTACATTCTGAGTTCAAATTCCTCCGAGGTCGACTTTACATTTCATGCTTTCGAGTCGATAAATTAAGTACCAGTTACGTACTAGGTCAATCTAATCGACTGGTCCCTTCCCCCAAAATTTCGGGTCTTGTGCCTAAAGTAGAAAAGAATATTGTGTAAAAGGAAACAAACATATAAAAAGAATATTTATACATAAAACTTGATCGGTTCGCATTTTAGTCACTACCGGGTAGTGTGTTTAATTTGTTCACTGAACACTGCCGCGAAATTCCCCCTGGTTTTTCAAAAATCCTCCCTAAATCACAAAATAAGGGCGGGGGGAATCTGCCCTATTTTTCAAATCCTGGCAGCAACACTGAAGCTGGAAGCAGGATAATAATCTAATCCTACACTTTATCACATTCCAGACTATAAACACATTTCTAAGCACAACACATGCATTGTCAAAAAGAAACACTGCTTTTCACCGGCACTGCATGAACGACAGTGCTGTCTCTTCCTAGCGGGAAGCTTCCTATCTCGGACATGTGAGCATGCGCACAACATCCAAATACCGCGTCGCTGGAACTGTGAAGCACACAGTACTATACAAGGATTTTTGCATTTTTTTATAATGTAGGGGATGGCTACTGACATTAAGTTTAAGGGTTATATAATATATAAGTATAAAGAAAGAATTAAAGAAAAAAAGGACTCATTATATCGAATGTTATCGATGATATCGAGTAGAAATAGGGGGTGCTGAAGTTCCGCAGTACCTATATACGAGCCGCCAGTGCTCAATAACAGTATCAAGGAACAAGCAAAGCACAAAATATCCAGCTTAGTAGAGCAGCGTGTTTTATATACGAGTTAACCTTCTCCTTGAGGGATACCTTAACAAAGACCAGGGGTCCCTCACTCCCAATGGGCTTACTTGGCCGTCAGACACTAACGCAAGTATTTCTACGTCCCGTCGCATGTATGTATGTATGTATGTATATGTATATATGTAACGATGATTGTGGGGAGGGCAACGATAATAACAACAACAATAACGAAATAACTATGAAAACATACAAACCAACATTACAGAAAAAAACAATACACATAGCAACACCACCAGCACCATCACCACCAAGAAGGAGAACAACAACAACAATACCAACAACAATAACAACAGAGACAATCAAAGAAATGGTCCCCAGAGAAATGATAGGACAACAAGAAGTGCCAGAGGTACAAATGACACTAAACCCTTTCACATGCTATTTAACAATCCATGTGATAATTCGTACGATATGAGTCGTATTTATCTGACAAACCTACCCTTCAACAAAAGAATACTATCCCACAACAGACAAACGACGAAAGATAGGACCGAATGGATTAAGCGAAGCAGGAGTACACACGTCGAAGGAAAGGGTCGCTGAAGAGGTCACAGATGTGTGACGAAAGATTTCCGGACAATGGACATAAGATGAAATAAGAACAGCAATAAACAAGTGAAGAACGAATATATAGCGCGTGTGTTTATTTGGCAAAAGAAAAAATATGACTATCCTGAAATATTACAATGTTTCAACACACGGTTTCGCATCAGGAATCCTGCAACACAAATTTATAAGCACATAAACAGCTAGGCGCAATGTAAAACCACAAAGGAAAACTTTAATCGTCACTAAGTGTGACTAAGAGTGCCGGAGCACCTATATTGCTAGAACTAGTCTAGTGATTCTAGAGACGGTCATGGGGCGGTTACCTCACCTGTCAGTGTATATATATTGAACACTTCTTACAGTATTAAGGATTTTAAACTCCTATTTCTAGCAATGTAGGTGCGTCGGCATCCTTAGTCACACCTAATAACGATTAAATTTTTCCTGTACACACACACGCGCGCGCACACACACACACACACACACACACACACACACATGCACACACATAGAACTTTCCCTTTTGATCGGCAGATCGATAAATTATTATTTTTTAACTAAAAACTTTGAAACTTCGTATACTGCTAGAATGTGTCATATAGAATGTGTCATCTTTTACTCTTAGCATTGTTGAGAAAAATTTATATTTTCGAAGTTATTTCTTGTTAAAGTTGTCGTATTTGGGTAATTTCAATAAATCAAGGACGTCTATTGAGCTGAATAAAGATACTGCTGTTGTTTGTCAACAATAACTTCCGGCGATGTTTGTCAATCAATCTTAGCGTAAAATAGCGAAGTTTTATGCTTTGGTTCAGATTTCGTCAAATTCATGTCACGACGGCTGGTGCGCAAAATGCCGAAATTGTTTGAGAAATAAAATGCACATACCTATTTAAAACTTGAAATGCTGGGAAATTAAAACGACGAATTGAAATACTAAGTTTTAGCAAACCAAAACAATTCGTATTGAAATGAAGAATTAGCAAATGCTAAATAGATTAGCGTTAATAAGCTGTCATTATACTCATGAAATTTTTTTTGTCAAATTTCGGTATTTTTCGTTAAATTGATGTCACGATGGCTTGTGCGAAAAATGCCGAAATTTTACGATTTTTGAAAAATCGATGCCGGTTAAAAATCGATTTTTAAAAAATTTCCAAGTGCGTAAGTGACCGCATGGGCATAATCCCCCCACACATGTCAAGTTTCATCAAAGTCTGTTGGATAGTCTCGGATGAGTTAAAGTAACAAATTCACAAACACACAAACTTGCCATTTATTATTATAGATGTATTTATGTATGTGTGTGTATGCATACATACATACATACATACATACATACATACATACATTCACACATACATACATACATTCACACATACATACATACATACATACATACATACATACTTTTTACTCTTTACTCTTTTACTCTTTTACTTGTTTCAGTCATTTGACTGCGGCCATGCTGGAGCACCGCCTTTAGTCGAGCAAATCGACCCCAGGACTTATTCTTTGTAAGCTTAGTACTTATCGGTCTTTTTTGCCGAACCGCTAAGTTACGGGGACGTAAACACACCAGCATCGGTTGTCAAGCGAAGTTGGGGGGAGGGGACAAACGCAGACACACAAACATATACACACACTGTTAAAGACAGAGAGGTATACCTGATGATCGTGTTAAATCGGGTGACGCGTTACGAGCAGTTACCACAAGGTATCTTGACCGGCACTTTTAGCAGCTGACCTCTCGGAGCGTAGAGAAGCGGAACAAACAGTGTGAGACATTCTATACAACGTCGCAATGATTTCACCAGTTCAACTCTAGTGTGTGTATCTGTGTATGTGGTGGTGGGAGTATTAAATTATTAGGGCGTTGACAGTATGTTGTTTCAATGTTATACTGCGCAGTAGACTATATCTATAGATTTTATCCAACAATGAAATGAATGCAGAGTCATGTAAACACCTGAGTATTGACAGAATCGATCTCAATCGGAAAAGTCTCTAATTCCCAAAATATTTGAGTATATGTATGTGTATGAGAGAAAACTATGTACAAAATATATGTCGTCTCTCTCTCTCTCTCTCTCTCTCACACACACACACACACACACACACACACACACGCACACACATGTGTATGAAGTTTAATAATAATCCTTTCTATTATAGACTCAAGACCTGAAATTTTGAGGGAAGGGTCTAGCTGATTATATCGATCTCAATGCTCAACTAGTACTAATTTTATCGACGCCAAAAGGGTGAAAGTCGACCTCGGTGGAATTTGAACGCAGAAATTAAAGACTGCAGAACGTAAATGCCGCAAAGCGTTTCGTCCGGCATGCTGTGGGAGCTATCAGCTCACCGTCTTATGAAAGTTTAGCAATAATAAAATTAGATGTTACTATACTAGATGTTGGGTTGCCAAAAGGTAGCTAACTTCAGTTTGTCCCTTGCACATGAGCTCTCGTTAGATACTTGACACTTCAACGTTGTTCGGCGCGAACTTGCAACGAGACAGGTTGTATTGTGTGTTTGGAATCATCCTGAATATGAAGAGCCAAGACGAACATTATCGACACCTCATACTTTTTTTTATTTTAAAAAAGGTAAGAAAGCAGTGGAACCATGCAGGGAGATATGCGTTGTGTATGGGGAGGATGCTGTTACGAAACATGCGTTCCAGTAGTGGGTTTCGATCGTGAAATCTTTCGGCGTCAAGATGCACCTCACTCTGGCCAGCGAACTGAGATTAATAGTAACCCCAACCCTTGCTATACAACCAGGATGATTGCAGATATTCCCCAAATATCCAAAGTGAGTATTAAAAAAACCATCCGGATTAACGTGAGGCTTGGGTCCCACATCAGTTGAATGAGACTAACTTTGCTCAATGGATTTCTATCTGTAGTTCTTTACAGAAACATAAAAACAAAATTACCCCTTTTTTGAAGAGAATTTTAACAAGAGACGAAAAATGGATCGACTATGATAATATGAAACGCAAACGCTCATGGGTGAAGCGAGGGAACCACCACAAACAACCTCCAAAGCAGGACTTCACTCAAAGTTTATGCTTTCAATTTGGTAGGATTGGAAGGGTGGTACTTTTTACTCGCTTCTCATCACGGATCGGACCATCAATTTGGATGTGTACTGGAGTAGCAAGACAAATTAAATGCAACCATTCACCAGAACCGTCCAATAATTGTTTATTGTAAAGGCATTGTCTCTCGTGGCCATGTAAAACCGCATACTTCTTTGCAGACGCGGCAGAAGTTAATGGAGATTGGCTGGGAAGTTTTGCCGCGCCTCCCATATTCACCTGATTTTTCGCCTTTCAGATTTCTACTTGTTTCAGTCTCTTCAAAATTCATTGGATGGACAGATCTTCAGCTTTGAAGAGAATGTAAAAAGTCGCCTGGAAGAATTTTTTCCTTAGTAAAGACACGAAATTGTTTGTGCAGGGAATAATGGATCTGCCTACACGATGGCAGAAGATATTGAAACGAAACGATAAATATATCATTGATTGAATAAATCGCTTTGTTTTAAAAACTTGTTTTGTTCCCACTTAAAGAACCGAACGGACTTTCTTTGGCAAACCTAATATTTGGTGAACACCATATAACATTCATATTTGACTGCTATACACAACCGAGTCAAATAATTGATTTTACCCATCTATGTTCATGAAAAATGTTCCGAAGTTCACGAATATGATCCACTTGGAAATGCTATCAAAAAAAAAAAAAATGGTTGAATTTTTCGAAAGAGTGAGATGGAGAGCTCATTCTTTCTGACAAGGCCTTCTTTCCTCTACGATACATTCAAAATTAACATTAAAAATTAAAAATAAATAAATAAACTACATAAAAGCTGTAAACTGTTTAACTTTGATGTAAAATATGTATGCTACATATTATTATTATTATTATTATTATTGTTGTTGTTGTTGTTGTTGTTGTTGTTGTTGTTGTTTAGCTCTGGGTCAATCCTGATCAAACTAACATTATGATACAAGGTATTTCAACCTTTATCCTCCCGCCATGTTTTTTATTTTTTTATTCTTCAGACAATGTATTGTTATTTCTAGCTGGTCTCGAACAATCGCATAGACGCTCCCTCATTGGTTAGTTGTATGCGTTTTACATAGAATAAACAAAATCCAGACCTGAACACAAATATATTTCGTAACCTTTTGCAATGACCTTGCTTCTATGTATTGCAGCTATTTTACAACAGGCTTACTTCTCTTTACACTGTAGCCAGTTTATTAGATAACTTATTCAAATAAACTATGATATAAGTTATGATATTCTCTCTAAAAAAAAACTACTTGTTATCGAAGGTTAAAACCTTGCAAGATAAACGTCATTGATTTGCAGTTATCTCTTTCTTTGCAAATTATCTTACTAATTTTTTTGTAACTGCGAACATCATGAAATTTAAAACTGTTTGATTAATAATGTCTCGTAATATAATGTATCATATATAATGACCGTTTATGCACAACAGATGGCAAGCATTTTTCCTTGCTGCCAGGCATCACATGTACTGACATGCACGCTTGAGTGGTACTCTTTTCAATTTGAAAATTACCAAGTGATTAATTTCTTGGTTTATCCTAAATATTTAATGTATCACGCTATGCATACACGCTTTCATAAACCAACAAAAGGAAGGATTCACCAGACTATTTCAGTTTTATTGCGCTAAAGCTGCATCAATTCATAATGGACCTTTCCCAGTCTGTGTGTATGTGTGTGTGTGTGTCTCTCTCTCTCTCTCTCTCTCTCTCTCTCTCTTTCTCTTTCTCTCTCTCTCTCACTCTCTCTCTCTCTCTCTCTCTCTCTCTCTCTCTCTCTCTCTCTCTCTCTCTCTCTCTTTCTCTCTGTACACACTCACGGGCACTGGCAAATACATATTTACTCACACACACAAGCACACATATTTACATACGCATCTGTTCATGTATTTGTAAACGTATGCGCGCGTGTTTGTGAGTGTGCATGCGCGTTTACGTTTTACTATCAACAACGGATAAATCAAAGTTCACATAATCCACAGAATCCCATGTTAACACGCATAAGAATCATAGAAAAAGACACACACATATAGACACATGCACACACACACACACACACACACATACACGCTTGCGCACACGCACACGCACGCGCACACGCACGCACTCTTGCAGTCACACACATATACACACATACACACACGCACGCACGCTTGCAGTCACACACACACATACACACACACACTTACACACACACACACACACACACACACACACACACACACACACACACACACACACACACATAACTGCATAAACACATACACAAACACAGACAGCCAAACAATCATGTCTTGTGATTTTTACTTGTTTCAGTCATTACACTGCAGCCATACTGTGGCACCAGCTTGAGGAACCAAAGTCGAACGAATCGATCCCACGACTTATTTTTTAAAACCCTGGAACTTATTCTTTGTAAACCTAGTACTTGTTCTATTGGTTTGCTTTTGCCGAACCGCTAAGTTACGGGGTCTGTAAATACACCAGCATCGGTTGTTAAGCGATGTTGGGGGGGGGGGGGGCGAAAGGCAAACACACGCACACAAACATATCCACACACATATACATACATACATACATACGTTAAATTCAAATTACGACAAACGTAAATAAACAAACGAATTTTGCTTTTAGAAGCGTTGAGATGTCTTAGAAAGTTAAAGAAGTGATTTTGAATTCTCAATCGCAGAATAATGCTAATAATATAGCCTGAACAGGATATATTATTAGCATTATACATACACACATACATGCATACATACCAGGGTTGCCAATTTAGCATATTTTATGCTAGATCTAGTATTTTTTTCAGCATTTAGCAGAAAATTTTGGAATCTAGCATTTAGCAGAGAAAATAACAGGTTTCAAATTTTATTTAGCATTTTTCTCTGATCATGGTGTTTTCCCAATAGTTACCTCTTTTTCTTCATTTTCCTCCTTTTCTACTTTCGTTAAAGTATCTTACAGCCAAATTTTAGTACTGTTGGCTATTTTTAAATTTTACTTTAACTTTCATGAAACTTCAAATGAAAGTTATCCAAAGGAAATTTATCAAGTTATGAACTTTCCAGCCCCCCTCCCCCCGCTTGGATACAGAGTGATGCTTGTGTGTATGTGTGTGGGGGGACTCATGCCAGCACCTGAACTCACTGCACAATAATGTAAATATGTTGCAAAGAATGAAAGCATGGAAATTCGTCTTAACAATGTTTTATTCTGTAGTGATGAGTTTTTATCATGACAGGTTGACCGATTTATTTTCAGTTTGACTGTTTTAAAACAGGCCTGTGTTTTTTCATGCTAACTTAAGAGTTGTTAACGGCAAATGAAAGAATTGTTAGCTGCAAACTGATAAGTTATATTTTCAGTTTTATATATTTATTAATCATTCAATTTATTTCTTGCTTCCCACCGCATTATAATGAGCAAAGAAAAAAAAAGTTGTACCAGCAAAAATTCCTAAAGGAATGGCTTAAGATGCCAGCATTTACTAAGTGGTTGTGTGAAGTAGCTAGTGACCAATCTAAAGCAAATTGCAGATATTGTAGATGTAATATGTTGGCAAAATATTCTCTTTTAGTAAGCCACTGTGAAGCAAAGAAACATAAGGCATCAACTCCACAGCAAATGATTTCTCTTATCAATTTTATTAAAACCAAAAATGATATGACGTCTATGCTTGAAGCAAATTTAGCAATGTTTATTTGTTGCCACTCATCATTTAATAGCTGTGATCACTTAATAGAGTTATGTAAGAATTATATGTCTGATTGTGATATTATGTCCAAAGTGAAGTTGCATCGTACAAAATGTGCAAATATTGTGAGAAATGTTGTAGCTCCATATTTTGATGGAGATTTGATTTCTGATATAGGAGATAGAAAATTTAGCCAGTTATTAGATGAATCCAAATGATATATCGATAAACAAGTTGTTAGGAATTGTTATCATATATTACAGTGACACTCACAAAAGAGTGGTACATACATACCTCAACATGTGATGCAGATGGCATTGTAGATGCCTTAAAAACTGAATTAGTGAAAAAGAAATTAGATATAAAAAATGTTACTAGGTATAGGAACTGACGATGCTAGAGTAATTACAGGAGTCAACAATGGTGTTTTCCAGAAATTAAAAGAAGTTCCATCATTACTTCTATTTAGATGTGTATGTCATTCTTTACACTTGGCGGTATCCCACACTTGTGCTGAATGCTTGCCCATAAATTTAGAATTTTTAGTATCCGAAACCCATAAATGGTTCTCTCATTCTTCAACAAGACAAAGTGCCTACAAACAACTTTACCTTGCTATCAGTGATGAAGAGTCTTTGAAGATTGTGAATTCTTGTACAACTAGGTGGCTGGCAATAGAACCAGCTGTAAATAAAATTTTAAGCCAATGGTTTGAATCGCAAACTCACTTCCAGACTACAACTACAAAAGAAAAATGCTTTACAGTACAAACGTTACATGAAATGTCTTGTGATTCTAGGAATGAACTTTACCTTTAATTTTTGCATCCAATTTTAAAACATGTTCAGGAAGTGAATAAACTGCTTTGAATCAAACACTGTCGACAAAACAAAATTACTTGAAGATCTTTCAAATTTGATCAAATCTGTTGCTAATATGATAGTGTTGCCAACATGTAAAATTGATCCTCTTGATCTTGATGCTTCTATTGAAAGATTTCTGGATCCTAAACCAAATTTAAGCTACAGGTTCGAGAGAAAGATAGCAGAAATTATCAAGAAGACTGTAACAGCCACCGAAGAAAATGATATTCGCAAAAGAGCACAACAGTTTTTTACTCTGCCTTTATAAAGAGCTCAAGCACCGTTTGCCAGAAAATATTGACATACTGAGGAATATCAAATGTTTTTCGGTAGAGAATATTTTGCAGCATTTCAATTTTACCTGTCTTAGAAGCAATGCATTTAAATGAAGAAAAAATTGCTTCAGTTGAAATTCAGTTTAATAGCATTCATTTAATTAAATGGACAAATACTTTAATACTGAGGCATTTTGGCTGGAAGTCTTGGAATATGAAGATGCTACTGGAGGAAATCCTTTTAGAGATGTTGAAAATTTGCCATTAAGCTATTGACATTGTCAAACTCAAATACAGAAGTTGAACGGTTGTTGAACAGTATGGGTGTAATCAAATCAAAATTGAAAAGCAAAATGCATCTTCCTACGCTTGGATCAATACTGTCTATAAAATATGGCCGGAAAAGATATGGCAAATGTTGCAAAAACTTCGATATTCCAAAACACATAATTAACACGATTGGGACCTCGAATGTATACAGCAGTCAATACCTAGGCACTGCAGCTGAAAGTGATCAAATCAGTGAAATTCAAGAAATTATTTCTCAATGCTGAATATAATTAAAGAAAGTAAATAAAAATTAAGCTTTTTGATATAATTAGTCTTTAGCATTCTTTTTTTCTACTTGTGTGCATTTTTTGATATTTTTCTTCTGAAATTTAGCATAAAATTGGGATTTTAAGTTGGCAACACTGATACATACATACATACATACATACATACATACATACATACATACATACACACATATACATACATACATACATACATACACACACACACACATACAAACACACATATATATATATATATACATATATACAACGGGCTTCTTTCAGTTTCCGTCTACCAAATCCACTAATAAGGCTTTGGTCGGCTCGAGGCTATCGCAGCTACTTACCACACAGCCACTCCTGCGCTCACACACACACACACACACACACACACACACACACACACACACACACACACACACACACACACACACACACACACACACACACACACACAGACACATATTTATATATATATACGACGGGCTTCTTTCAGTTTCCGTTCACCGAATCCACTCACAAGTCTAATAAGTGGATTTTGTAGACGGAAACTGAAAGAAGCCCGTCGTGTATAAATAAGTATATATCTGTACGTGTGTGTATCTTTGAGTTTCTGTTTGATCACTCTCCATTACTTGACAACCAGTGTTTTTCTTATGTCCCCGTAACTTTGCGGTTCGGCAAAAAAAACTGGACGCGACAGACGATTAAGATGCTCATAGAAGCGGAGCCACTGACCCTGGAAAAAATTCCAGAGGATTTAGAAGTAATGGACACCAAACTGGTAGTGATGGTAGAGTGGAGAAAGCCACGTTGTTTTAAATGCGGACTAAAAGGTCACGTGCAGTCGGATTGTAAGAAAGAAACAGAAAAAGAAGGTTGTTAAACTTGTTGATTTGTTTGAAAATAAGAACTGTTAATTGCCTTTTGTAAAGCAAATTGTTGTTAATTCCCCTGTGTGATGAGGAATTGTTGTTGCTCAAAACAGTATGGATAGAGAGAAAGTTACACATATATCTAATATATATATATATATATATATATATATATATATATATATATATATATATATATATATATATATATATATATATATATATATATATATATATATATATATATATATATATATATATATATATATATATATATATAGGCGCAGGTATGGCTGTGTAGTAAGTAGCTTGCTTACCAACCGCATGCTTCCGGGTTCATTCCCACTGCGTGACACCTTGGGCAAGTGTCTTCTACTATAACCTCGGGCCGACCAAAGATTTGTGAGTGGATTTGGTAGACGGAGTATGAAAGAAGCCCGTCGTATATATGTATATGTATGTGTGTCTATATGTTTGTGTGCCTGTGTTTGTCTCCCCAACATCGCTTGACCACCGATGGTGGTGTGTTTACGTCCCCGTAACTTAGAGGTTCGGCAAAAGAGACCGATAGAATAAGTACTAGGCTTACAAAGAATAAGTCCTGGGATCGATTTGCTCGACTAAAGGCGGTGCTCCAGCATGGCTGCAGTCAAATGACTGAAACAAGTAAAAGAGTAAAAGAGCATATATATATATATATATATATATATATATATATATATATATATATATATATATACACACACACACACACGTAGATATGTATATACACATACATGCTTATACATGTAAATATATGCCTATGTATGTATGAGTCGCGTACGTGTGTATGTATATATGTGCGAGTGAGTATTTTCAAATTGAAAAGTTGTAATCTAATGTAATTCTAAAAAGGAAGTCGACAAACAAACACACTTAGAATTTTGAAAAACCTCATTTAGCAAACAAAGAAACAACAATAGTGACAACCTCACATCCGATCCATTATAGATTATGCCAGCTCTGCCTATGGCCACTAATCTTTATGTAAGGAATCTCAGAAAACTACAAACAGCATACAACAACTCAATTCGCATTATCACTAGCTTTGCACATACTGTCCACCTGCTAATGGATCTCTGTCGCTTTCGACGATACGTAGTGTATTGTCGACTGATCTTTACCTTCTCTTTGCTAAGTAGCAGAGGATTCTACAGACGCGTGCGGTAGACTCTCCTCTCGTAAACGAAAAGTTAGCTTTCTGCAACCTGTTCGTAAAACAACCGGCTCCGATGATTTATGGATAAGCGCAAGAGTGGCTGTGTGGGAAGAAGCTTGCATCCCGACCTCAAGGTTCCAGGTTCAGTCCCACTGCGTGGCACCTTGGGCAAGTGTCTTCTACTATAGCCACGGGCCGATCAAAGATTTGTGAGTGGATTTTGTAGACAGAAACTGAAAGAAGCCCATCGTATATATATATATATATATATATATATATATATATATATATATATATATATATATATATATATATATATATATATATATATATATATATATATATATATATATATATATATATATATATATATATATATATATATATATATATATATATATATATATATATATATATATATATATATATATATATATATATATATATATATATATATATATATATATATATATATATATATATATATATATATATATATATATATATATATATATATAGTGGCTGTGTGGTAAGTAGCTTGCTTACCAACCACATGGTTCCGGGTTCATTCCCACTGCGTGGCACCTTGGGCAAGTGTCTTCTACTATAGCCTCGGGCCGACCAAAGCCTTGTGAATGGATTTGGTAGAGGGGAACTGAAAGAAGTCCGTCGTATATATGTATATATGCATGTATGTGTGTGTATATATTTGTGTGTCTGTGTTTGTCCACCCAGCATCGCTTGACAACTGATGCTGGTGTGTTTACGTCCCCGTAACTTAGCAGTTCGGCAAAAGAGACCGATAGAATAAGTACTAGGCTTCCAAAGAATAACTCCTGGGGTTGATTTGCTCGACTAAAGGCGGTGCTCCAGCATGGCCGCAGTCAAATGACTGAAACAAGTAAAAGAGTAAAAGAGTAAAGAGTATATATCTATATATACATACATATATATATATATATATATATATATATATATATATATATATATATATATATATATATGTTTGTGTCTCTGTGTGTGTATGCGTGTGTGTCTAGCATATGTCTGTGTGTGTGCCTTTGTGTCTGTGTTTGTCCCCCTTCATCGCTTGACAACCGGTGTTGGCAAAGGAATCAATAGATTAAGTACTAAGTTTTACAAAACAAGTCTATGGGTCGAATTGTCCGACAAAACCATTTCAAGGCGGTGCTCCAGCATGGCCGCAGTCAAATGACTGAGACAAATAAAACGCCTGACCTCTTACCTCGAACCGACCTTTACGAAGAATAATACTGGTATCTTATCTTTATTTTTTATTCTTTGATTTTGATTTTTTTTAAATTTTAAAATTTTGTTTAACTTTTGCTCACATTCATTTTTCTCACGCCTATCCCATTCCTTTCTTTTCTCTCTTTCTCTTCTTCTATTCACTCACTCACAACCCATGTCTATCTTTCTCACTCTATATACCCACGTGGACCATTTTCATACTGGATAACCGTTTAATTAGGAGGCGGAATGGCCCAGTGGTTAGGGCAACGGACTCGCGGTCATAGGATCGCGGTTTCGATTCCCAGACCGGGCCTTGTGAGTGTTTATTGAGCGAAAACACCTAAAGCTCCACGAGGCTCCGGCAGGGGATGGTGGCGAACCTTGCTGTACTCTTTCACCACAACTTTCTCTCACTCTTACTTCCTGTTTCTGTTGTGCTTGTAATTCAAAGGGTCAGCCTTGTCACACTGTGTCACGCTGAATATCCCCGAGAACTACGTTAAGGGTACACGTGTCTGTGGAGTGCTCAGCCACTTGCACGTTAATTTCACGAGCAGGCTGTTCCGTTGATCGGATCAACTGGAACCCTCGTCCTGGTAAGCGACGGAGTGCCAACAACCGTTTAATCTATTCCTTCAACATGAAACCAACATTCCAAATACTGCCTGGACTTACCTGGGGTTCTTCCTAAGGGCCTATACCTTCACGGAAGCAAGGACCAATCTTCATACCCTCTGGGAAAAGATGAGCTGTGAACTTTATTCTGTCTATATTCATCTATCTACTGTTTTACTCTTTATTCTTGTATCTACTATTTTATTCCTTATAAACTCTGAATTTTCCTGTCTAGAACTTCCATACATACTCACATTGTCTCCGATGACGGTATACCCAGTGTACGGACATGCTAGCCTGTCACTTGGGATATCTCAGAAACAGATGTAAGACTTCAAATTCACCTTATCTTTATTAAATATTTTAAATGACTTCAGATACCAGTCCTGCCTTGGTTTTTGCTGTCCTTTTACCTCTAATATAACATATGTATATATATATATATATATATATATATATATATATATATATATATATATATATAAAAGATAAACAAGAGTGAAAAAACTACAGAAGGCTTGTGTTACATGGTTAAAGTATATATTTAAATTATATCAGAAAAATGTTATAAAATTTGTTTGGTATATAAACATTGTATTTGGAGAAATAACCGGTTTCGTGTTGTCTTTTCAAATTTCTCTACTTCATGGTAACATGTCTTCGCTCCCGTGTGTAAATAAAAGAGTTCTAGATAGGGGGAGGTAATTAGGGATTTCTTCCGGTATAAGGGAGATAAACGAAATGTAGAATGTGGTAGATTTTGATTAATTTATCATGGTTTGGTTTAGAAAGAATAGTATGTTAGATTTTGTTCTATATTTTTTTCCTCTCAGTGAGGTGAATTTCCTTATTTAAAAGTGTTAGCAATTGTTAAGTTTGGGTTTATATTTTTGAATGAAGAAGGTTTCCTTATTTAATCTAATTTGTGTTGGTGTACTAATGGCACATTGATAGAATGGAAAGATTATAAATGGTGGTAGCATTTGTTTTGCGCATTTCTCAATATGCTCACTAAAGGGTATCATTCGGTATTCTGGGCATGCAATCTGCTGTCGATGCAGAGTGCATCTACGTCTGAGCGTTAATCCTGTGGACCCTATGTAGTTTTCGTGGCAGCCCGAGCATCTTATTACATAAATAAGGTTTTCTGAGGCACAAGTAAAGTCAGATTTAACTTTGAATTTATGTCCCTCTTTGAAGAGGAATTCTGAACCTTCTAGAAGGTTTGGGCATGTTGCGCAATTTGGTCGACCACATTTTTTCACTTTTGCATCTGTTATTTTGGAAAATAATTTTGCCTTTGTGAGGATCTTTTTCAGTGATTTTGGTTGTTTGTAGCTTTTAATGATTTTGTGTGTGTGTAAAACTTCCTTTAATTTGGGGTCCTTATGTAGCATAGGTATGTTTTGGGTGATGATGGTGAAGGCTTCTTTGTTTCTGGGATTGTATGTGGATATGTATGGCAGTATTTTCGGGGAAGGTGTGTTCCTGTGTTTGACTTTTCTTAAGTTTTCTATGTCGATTTGTGATGCACGTCTGATTCCATCCTCTATGAGCTGAACTGGGTAGTGTCTGTCAATTAGTGTGTTTTTGAGTTCTTGAGTTTTTGAGTTCACAAATCGACATAGAAAACTTAAGAACAGTCAAACACAGCAACACACCTTCCCCGAAAATACTGCCATACATATCCACATACAATCCCAGAAACAAAGAATCCTTCACCATCATCACCCAAAACATACCTATGCTACATAAGGACCCCAGATTAAAGGAAGTTTTACACACATACAAAATCATTAAAAGCTACAAACAACCAAAATCACTGAAAAAGATCCTCACAAAGGCAAAATTATTTTCCAAAATAACAGATGCAAAAGTGAAAAAATGTGGTCGACCAAATTGCGCAACATGACCAAACCTTCTAGAAGGTTCAGAATTCCTCTTCAGAGAGGGACATAAATTCAAAGTTAAATCTGACTTTACTTGTGCCTCAGAAAACCTTATTTATGTAATAAGATGCTCGGGCTGCCACGAAAACTACATAGGGTCCACAGGATTAACGCTCAGACGTAGATGCACTCTGCATCGACAGCAGATTGCATGCCCAGAATACCGAATGATACCCTTTAGTGAGCATATTGAGAAATGCGCAAAACAAATGCTACCACCATTTATAATCTTTCCATTCTATCAATGTGCCATTAGTACACCAACACAAATTAGATTAAATAAGGAAACCTTCTTCATTCAAAAATATAAACCCAAACTTAACAATTGCTAACACTTTTAAATAAGGAAATTCACCTCACTGAGAGGAAAAAAATATAGAACAAAATCTAACATACTATTCTTTCTAAACCAAACCATGATACTAAAATCGTGAAGCATGTTACGTTACAACAGGCTAATCAGATATGAGATATTAACAATTCAAAGTAAATAACTCTGAAAAGTGCTTTTGTGCGTTTCCAGGGGCGCTAGTGTTGGTATAACCGAAATAAGTGGATCTATTGTTAAGAAAATACTATTTACTGGTTTAAGGGTTGTACTGGATAAATTGTGAAAATAAATCTAACAGTTCAAATACTAAGAAATAAGCCTGCTCAATTTCATTTTTACCAAATAATTTAGGAAAATGAATGGGTTATTTCCATTGGCTATATAACAACCCTTCAAGGGGCCCTATTATCGCTTCTTTCAAGAATCTGAGCATGTCCTGAGGTTTCCAGACATGAGTTCTACTCACATGCCAAGTTTTATCAAAATCGATAAAACGATGTAGGATGAGTTAGCTAACAACTCCACAGACACACCCACAGACAGAATTTCCCACATATGTAGTACATGATAGATCGCTGACCACTACACACATTTTTTTCTCTCCTTGTTTCTTTCTGTGTTTCTTTTTGTGGGAGAGCGTAGGCTCGAAACATTAAAGACTTTTTCAATTCCCGAGCGTTATACTAATACATCTTTTTGTTTTCTACACTACCTGTGTTCGTCTGTTGTTTTTATCGTGAATTCTCCCTATATATATATATATATATATATATATATATATATGGAATATATGTCGTCTTGGTTGTAAGATGCTGATTTGCATTTGTCCCACTGTTATATAACATCGCATAAATACACACCACCCACCCTCATATATATTAGGAAAATGTAATTTAATTTATTTCAAGTTTTCTTTCTATTTTCCATGATAAAGTTCTCTAAGAATTTTTTCTTTCCTTATTATTTTCATTACCTACATACATATATACATGCACACACACGCACACATACACACACATACACACTCACACACGCACACACATACTTGAGTATACATATATAAATTATACGCATGTGTATGCACACTCATGCACGCATATATATACGTTTTTAGTGAATGCCGTTCGAAGGACCATATGACACAATACATAAACATGCCATACATAGTACACATAACTGCCAAACAAAAATACACCCAGATGCTAGAAATAGCAGCCAGACATTCTTCAAATTACATCCGACCTCTTAAGAATAGAGCACAATGGATTATGTAATACTACTAGCCACCCTTATTACATAGTTACCGAGCGGTGATTATAAGAACTGGATAATCACAGCTGGAATACCTCCTTCTAATCAAAGTCCTACTTGATTTGAACGGACCTAAGGGCTAAAAAGAGATAACAACATTAATAACACGTGCGAACAATAGTCGATGCTCTGCACATTATTATAACTCAAATGTCAGTTTCTACGTTAATTTGAAAGAATACTTAAGATGTTGTTGAGCTTGAACGAACCCCCATTCTAAAAGGATGTCAATGACGTCATTGCTTTTGAGGTCAGATTCTTGCTGAACTGGCTCTCCTTCACTAAGCCAGTGATCTCTGACATAACGCCACTTTGCAAAACCAATTAGTTTATAACGATTCTCCCTGCAGGTTGTAAAGTGTTAACTATATGGCAACGTTTTAAACCCTATTTA
>NC_142928.1:132688277-132710777 GCF_046866305.1 Octopus bimaculoides
CGCCTGGAAATGATAGAACATTATTTTCTAGCACAAGGCCCGAAAATTTTGGGGAGGGGACCAGTCGATTAGATCGATCCCAGTATGCAACTGGTACTTGATTTATCGAAAAGATGAAATGCAAAGTCGACCTCGGTGGTATTTGAACTCAAAACGTAAAGACAGACGAAATACTGCTAACGTTTCTGCCAGCTCGCTGCCTTGAAACGATAGAATATTAAATGTTCATTCTGATTGAACTAGTACTTTCATGCATTAAACTATGCAATCTTCATATATATACTCACGTAATATATATATATATATATATATATATATATGAAAATATACATATATACATATATATGCATATATGTAGGATTGTTTGTACGTGTCCTTGCGCATTCCTTCGTTTATTCTGATGCTTATTTTCCTGAGTAATGTTTTTATTTTTCTCTAAACCGACAAACTATTCGAAATATTTTCTTTAAAATATTTGTTTAAAAAATGCCAAATTTGATACATTAAATCTAAGACATATTCTACAATTCTCAACCACCAGTTTACTAGTTTCACTAAATCTTTGTCTTGCTGACTTTCATATTGCTTTTTTTTTTTCTCTTTTTCTTTTCTTTTTCTTTTTCGTTTTTTACTTTTCTCTTTAACTCTTCTGAACATCAGACTCTGAAAAAGAAAAACAAACCAATATTTATTATTTTCTTTATATTTCCCATCAGAGTGAAGCCATTATAGCAGTTGTTGATGAAAAACCCTCAGCATCAGAATCACAAGCGGGAAATTCGGTGACCTATTTAAAATAAATGCAGTGATGTGGTATCTGCATCTTGGCAACTGCAAACTAAAACTGAACAAACAAACTTTTAATTATATACATACATATATACATACATACATATGTGTGAGTATGTTTGTGTGTGTAAGTATATATGCTAGAACTAATGGCTACTAGTAATAATAATAATCATTGGTGGAGACAACGAGAGAATCTGCCTCAATGTCGTTTCTGATCTACTAGAAATAGCAACCACATTTCATTAAAATCATACAACCAACTCTTCTCTAAGCGTCATTTAACTGAAAATACGATTTTAAAAATATGGTTATATTGAACAGTGTAATCCCTGACGCAAAATAAAAAATATGGGTGATGATCAGGATTTGAGAATACCTTCGATTAAAGACATACTTGATCAAGCAAGAAATCACGAAACAAGTCTGACATTTAAAAATAAAGCTCATGAAGAAAACCATACAAATGAGGCGGTTTGCATCCCATGCAGCCCATCATTCCGGACTGATATTCGTCCCAAACAGTCGAGTGTAGTGCTGCTGAAGTGCCGCACACATCCGCTCGGGCTCGAGTAACATGCACCTAATGTGGCTTTGTTGCCATGTTGCACCTCTGTAACTCAGCCCCCTTCAAACGCCTTTCGTTTTCTCGTTTCTTAGAGCGTGTGCCTTAGCTTTGACAATGCATCTTCCGCGTTTATCGTTCAAGAATTGGTCCCGGGTCAACATCAATTGTTGATGACTTTCCTAAGCGCCTATTCTACGTTTCTAAGTTTCCCTCTATTCTGTTATTTCCTATCGCAAATGCCATATTAAACTTAATAGATTTTACTCTAATAGCCCTTTTCAGAGCCCTTTTTAGTTGTTGAGGATTGATCCCATCAACGCCCACTTAACTAATTCTCTAATCCAGTCACTCTAAGCTTGGCATGCAGAAGTGACGCGTTCAGCTTCCAGTGATCGGGTCCCTGCTTACGAAGTATATCTTGGTCGACTGTACAGATCACAAATTTGTGGTCTGGAAAGCCGACTATTTTGAAAAGTGGACAAATTATGCTATCCATATTTACTGGCCTACAAACTACTCTTTCTAGATACCACCTAGATGGCCCATACAGTTCGTTTATGTTCACACTGGCACAATCAGGAAATCCAATTCATACTTATCAGACAGTTGAAAACGTCTGAATTGTTTTGCGAGGATTTTATGCCCCCTTCTTCAACACCTTTTCCCAAACAATCTAAACGTGTGTCCAAGATGGCGTTCTCGTCACCCATTAATATTAAAGGTTGAGACTTTCCCAGGAAAACTTCCAAGGTCCGAATAATCGACATCCTTTTACCATGGAAATTCTGAAGCCACGATATTTATACTTGAATAAATGGCCCTGCTTCCAAAGTCACTCCAAGCCTAGTGCATTTATGCTACCTATTCCTAGCAAGACCATATTTGTAAGAGAGAAAAGGAACGAAGAAAATCTTCACTTGTGGTGAGACAGGTGTTCTTTCCTTCTGACTATTTATGGGTGTCACCACAAGCATTTCTTTGTAGAGTTTTTTTTTAGGTCCCACGGAAATCTATTCCTTCGGCATATTATGCTTTTAGTTTGTTGTAAGTTCATTGTGCGTAGTTTTTATAATATTATGTGTATGGGAGTGTTATGCGGAGATGCGATGTATTCATTTAGAGTAATATCTGTGTATTTTTTAATAAGCTTCATTGAATTCTTGTTTGTTTGTGTCCTTGATCGTGTAATTGATGATGCCTTGGAAATGCTGTCCAGGTTGTTCGCGTGGAATGTTATGCGTTTTCGTTTGTTGAGCTGTTTGTAATGTTGGTAGGGTTTGTACTGTTAGAGATGTTTGTAACTGCGTTGGTGTACGGTGTGTGGATGTGTGACGGGTTCTTAGTTTCTGTGTCACCAAACTGTTTTCCTCGCTGGATGAGTTTTCACAGTCGGCGAAATCTGTGACAAACGAGGATAGGTATGTCTGCACATTCGCGCATTTCGAAAGTGGTGGCCTGGTCGACTGATGTTGGTGAGGTTTCTCCCGGTTTCGATGGTGCAGGTGATGTTACTGTTTTTCTCGGATGAGGTGCCAGTGCTTACTACTGATGTCGTTGAATGCATCTCTCCTGCTGTTCTTTCTGTTGATGCTGTTGTTGATTTGAATGTTACTGCTCCTAAAACTATGTTGTTTACATTGTTTTTTGGTGGTGGAACTGCTGTTGCTTCTGATGCTGTTGTTGTTGTTGTGTTAGAAGCGTCTAGAGAATCCAGAGATCTCATTTTCTTTGCATGGGGTAGAAATCCTTTAGGTGGTTTTTCTCACTACAAATGATGCATCTTGGCTTTCCACCCTCGACTTCTACGAATAGCAGTGTACCATTAGGAAGGTTGATCCGGTCAGGGAGGACTTCAGTATTCCTCTAATCGAGGTGTGTCAATAATTCTATTTCTGTGCGAGACTAATTTTCCTTTCCCATTTTGTGCACTTGGAAAATTATTGCTATGTTCTCTATTCCATGTTATTCGGCTCCCACCAGCAAACAGATGTCCACTTTTGATGGTACCTCTGCAATTCTTCTGTTTTGATAGTTATTGTTGCACTTTCTCTGACTAATTCTTCAATTGTGCCGAAGCGTCTCCCACGAGCGACGCCAGTTTTTAACCCCCAGACTGGTATTAGGTATTTTTCGATCGGGGCCTGTGTCGCTCACTCCTGTCTCGTGGTTTTGTCGAAATATATTTGCATATAATAGTTTTTTTTGTAGTGTCTTCCTCAGGATCGGTTAAAGGATCCTGAATGCTAATTGGTGGTGTTAAACCGGTTGATCTATTTATACTTAATCAAGTTTCTTAAAACGGTGAGACACGATGTTTTACCGTCGCATCACTATTCGTCTAAGACTCCGAGACTGCTTGTTTCCCTTATTGCGGCTGCAGAGGACTTGTCACTTGTAAGACAATTCTTTGTTCTTAAGTTGGTTTCAAATTTTCAAGACTATCTGAAGATATGCTTTTCAGAGATACCGAGAAGAATACAGTATGGTCGATACTCAATTAGTTATACACCTTCCAATTAAGAAATTTGTCATACGTGTAGTAAAAACTGAATACATAATAAACTTCGTCGTCCACATTTTGAGTTCCAGCAAATCATATACTTTCATTGGTTTTATGGTACATCCTTGGCAATACTTAACTCGGAACTTCTGATCTTATCTAAATCTCAAAAGGTACTGTATAGACTGAGACATTTCTTAAAGAATTGACAAAGGAATTTGGCTTGCTGTCTGATGTTAGCTTCGTCTCATAGACATTTTACATGTAGTACATCAGCAAACTATTATTATTTATTAAACTAACATAAATCATCATTACTATCCGACACTGCTAGATTTCAAAGTTTTGATGGAAAAAATATAGTTGTCATTGAAAGAACGTGTATAGCGACCCGCAGTCGGGAGATGTTTTAAATCTATCATTTTAAAAATCTTTTTTTTTTCTTTTTGGCGCTGATTAATGTTGGTTTAGAATATCTACTTTTGCTGCCTTACACGCATATTCCAACTAATTGACAGTTAAGCTCTTCTTGTATTTTTTTTCATCCGTTTTCTGGTTTTCAAACTCTGCAGCTGAAGTATCATATTCGAGGATTCTCGAAGATAACGACCCTAGTACTTTGTCGGGTTGTCATTGTAAGGATCTCCTGAAGCAGAAAAGCAATATCGATTCAGATATTTTAAGCTTTTCAATACTTTCTGAATTCCGACCTTATATACATACGTGGTCTGGTTAATAAGTATGCAGACTGTTGCCATAGTAACGAAGCTAAAGCACGGAGAGTGAAGTCGTTTGGAACAGACTGACTTTCTACTCTGCAGTACATGTGCACTAAGTTTTAACGTTCTAGCTTACTTTTGCTGTTTACAAAAGTGCATTGAAGTAACATGTGTAGCATGTATTCGTCGCATTGACCATGACAGAGAAAGTTGAGCAGAGGATCTGCATCAAATTTTACCAAAATCTTGGCGATACCTACTCAGAGGCCGACGCAACGGTTACAAAACGTTTTCCTTGTTCTCGACACAATCAAGAAACTTGAGTGTCTTTTTGGTCAGATGAAAGCAGTTTTAGCACAAACTTGGTAGACATGCATCTCATTCCCAAATCTTCAGTGATATTGGACTGAACTGAACTGCAACTAATTTGCACATCTTTTGATAACACACGGATGGTGATTCGACGATTTCCCCTCACAGCTGCATGCACACCTGCGATGTTTTTCTCAGTTCTGCTGGTTGTGTGTCTCCCAGAACGTTCGTCACTATCGACATTTTCCCCTCCATCTTGGAAACGTCTGAACCACCCGTACACTTGTGTGCAGCTCATACACTCCTCACGATACACTTTCTGTAATTTTGCGTAGGACTCTGAGCAGGTATCGTCGTGATAACTTTCTCTCGTGGTCAATGCGACGATCCCACGTTACACGCGCTACTTCGAAACACTGCTGCAAACAGCGAAAGTGAACTAGAACGTTAAAACTCAGTGCACATGCACAGCAGAGTTGAAGGTTGATCTTTACCGAGCGACTTTACTCTACTTGTTTTAGCTTCATTGTTATGGTAACAGTCCGCATACTTATTGATCAAATCTGTACATATATACATACATACATACACACACACACACACACACACATACATACATACATACATACATACATACATACATACATACATACATACATACATATGTATGTAGTGTCTGTGTCTGGCCCCAAGCACCTCTCATGGGCCGCTATTAGTGTGTTTGCGGCCCCATAACTGAGCGGTTCAGCAAAAGAGCCCAATACATGCATACATACATACATACATACATACATCCTTGCCTGCATGTATACATACACACATGCATACATGCATACATACATCTATACACACATGCATACATATATATGTATACTTATTTACGAGTATACATACATATATTCATGCATACATACATACATACATACATAAATATATATATATATAGATAGATACGTACAAACATACATACATAGATGCGTTCATACATACATGCATGCGTGCATACATGCATGCTGCATATATTCATGCATACATACATGCATATATACATACATACATACATACTTACATATTGATTGCTACTACTTATCAGAAGATTGGCATCTTTTCATTGAACACTGAAACGAACATGTGCATGCAGCTTGCTTTTCTGTTCAGTTATCGTTCTGCAGGAAAGTTCACAAATGTAACATCTATTTCTCTTTTCAGTACAAATGTACTGCGGTGTCCGTGGCGGTAGAGCTATCTCATAGCAGCTCGACTTTTCCCTGGCTCATGTGACACTAGACGGCTGACAAACATAGCGTTTGAGAGAAGAAGTTGTCCCCACGAGTTGGAACTCAATTCCTACTGGTTTTCTGCAAACACTACACTTCGAATCCGCTTACAGAATTAGCACTTCAAAGCAGCGTGCCTCTTTCGTTTTTGCTCAAAGATACCACGCTTGTACTTGATAGTCTCTCTCCATGATGTACGACTTTCAGCCAATGTTTCCCACATATCCAGTCTTCACAGCCTTAACGTTGCTCTTTATGATATCCTTAAACCGCTTTCTAGATTTGCGCTGGAGCCTTCTCCCTCTGGTCAGTTTCCCATAAAATATCTGTTTAGGTAGCTTACCGTCTTTCATTCTGACGTCATGACCAGTCCAACGCATCTGGTTAGAAATTGTCCTTTTCTCAATAACGGTGCCACCATCTTTCTAAAGTACAGCGAAAATCAGACGTGTAAGCCAACCACTTTATAATCAAGAAGCGCTCGCTTTATATTTAATAAGCGCTTTCCAACTGCTGCCTATAAGTTGTGCAAATTTTGAATCCGTATAACAGGGCTGTAAGAACACAGGCTTCATATACCGCAAGTTTCGTGTTTCTCAAGTTTCCCGAAAGCAGCGCTAGCTTTCGCAGTCTTCTGATTTATTTCAGCGTCAAGGGTACCAACACTTTACTTAGTGTACTTCCAAGAAATACAGAGCTGTCCCCTTCTATTATTTTTCTTCCTATGAAAATTTTAGGCTCCACATACGTTTCTACAGCTGGTGGAGTGTACATGACCTTTGTTGTTTTTATGCTAATGTTTAAACCAAATGTAGTACATGCATTGGAGGTATCCAATATCTTTATTAATAGCACAAAGGAACTCTTTGACAACTGTGTCAAATGTTGTTGACTTGGTGTTAAAACATTGGGGATTAAAGACTTCAGATTAAATGTTCTAAATCGCATATTGTTGTGATGAGAGTTAGTTATGCCGCCCCCTTTGGAGAGACAGACTGATCCGAATAAAGTATAAATAGTAACGATCCGAGTGATTTCAAGGTTCAGGGTTCGGAGTCGAGTAAAGTTGTGTTAGTTCGCAGTGAAGTTGGAAGGTGTCAGTTGGTTAGTCCAGAAGGAATTGTTGGTTCGTTTCGTAAAGAGAGCTGTTAGTTCATTTATTGTTGTCTGGTTATCTTATTTATTGTACCTTAAAAGTACGTTACAACATCTGGCGACAAGGTTTTCGAAGCTCACGTAGGTTATTTAACAATTTGTTCGTGATACAACTTGTTAAATAATATTAGCTTCCATAGTACAGTTGCAAAAGTAACAACAAGAGCAACAACAGGAGTAGCAGAGGCAACTATTAGAACAACAGCTACAACAACAATTATTGGAGCTATATTCAATTAACTCCAAAAATGAGGTAAGTTCGTTTTCGCCAGATGGCGTTTCGAACTCGATTAAGGAATTCAGAGGAGGGTATAACTTTTGCATCGTACTACAGAAGGTATGAGAAGATTTTAAAGCAAGATTGCAAATCATGGTCGGACGAACAAAAAGTAAGATTGTTATTGCGAGAATTAGCTCCGTTAGAATTGTTTTAAAGAAACAATAGAATTACTGTTCGGAAACAATAGAATTACATATTCGGTGATAAAACTTCTCTATTTAACACTCGAATGGATTGTTGGAATATAACGAAAGAAGAGAATGATGATTTTATTACATACGCAGGAATAGCCAACAGGATGTGTGAAAGTTTTAAACTCAAAGAACTTACACCTAAGATGTTCAAGTGTCTTATTTTCGTACAAGGTCATACAACAAATGAAGATAAAGAAATTCGGGCAAGAATTCTTTGTAAATTGGAGCAAGCGAATCAAGATCTAACCTTACAGTCCGTAGCAGAAGAATGCCAGAGGATGGTAAAGCTGAAACACGATGTAGAAAAAATTCAAGAAAAGGATTCCGCAAAAATACAGATGCGTCGACCGAGAAAGTACAACCAAAAAAAAAAGAGCGCCACGTTCTAATACGTGTTATGGATGTTGGGACATACCTTTCACGAAACACTGTCCATTCAAAAATCAAAAATGTTACAGTTGCAAAAGACTTGATCACAAGAGTTCACACCGCAGAACAAAATTACAAAGATCAAATGTTAAAAATCCTAGAATGCTGTCAGCAGAAACGAAAATCGACTCCCAAATAAGAAAGTTTGTACATGAAAAAATAAACGGAATACATATTAAACTTAAATTGGATACTGGAAGTGATATTTCAATAATACATATGGACACATGCAAGACAATAGAGAAACCTATATTGAGAAAATCAGCGAAATCTGCTCATAGCGTGACGGGCGACAAATTACATTTCATAGGCGAAATGTGGACTAATGTCACATTGCGAGGGAAAACATGCAAGGCGAAAGTCTTTGTCGTTAAAAATGCAACCGATCTGCTCAGTACCGATTGGTTAGAATTATTCGATTTATGGGACTACCCCATAAATCTCTATTGTAAAAACATAAATGGTTGTCCCTCTAAAAATAACTTGCCTGAAGAGTTAAAGAGAAAAACAAATTCTGCAAGGAATCTCCGACAAATTAGGTTTATGTACAAAGACTGAGAGCTCATGGTCCAGGATACATATCGACTACGCTGGACCAGTGAACGGTGCATTCTTTCTAATCGTTGTGAATAGCTATACAAAATGGCTAGAAGTATGCAGATGTAATAAACCCAAGGCAAATAAAGTTCCTACTCTAGTTATTTACTCGATTCGGCATTCCAGACACTTTAGTTTAAGATAATGGAACACAATTCACAAGATATGAATTAAGAAATTTCTGCAAAATACATGCCATAAAGCACATCCATTCCCGCCCTACTACCCGATATCTGCTGGGCAGGTGAAAAGATTTGTAGACACGTTCAAAAGAGCTCTAAGAAAAGCTAGGAACGAGCTAGATAATGACGAGGTACTAACGAAATTTTTGTGAGTATATAGAAGAACACCAAATCCAAATACTAATTCAGGAAAGTCACCAGAAGAGTTCCTGTTCGCGCGTAAAATAAAATCGATCAGGAAAAAATACATATATAGGAAAGACAAAGAACACATTTGAAAAAATACAAGAAATATTACGAAACATTTCGAAGTAGGAGATAAAGTTCATTTCAAAAATTACAAAAATGGTAAAGAAAGTTAGGAGGATGATTGTGTAATCAAAAGATTAGGTAACATTATGTTACCTAAAGAACAACTTTCGGAACACAAGAGACACTTTAACTAGTTAAAGATGAGACATACAGGAGTACGAGGGGTAATACCAATGGAAGTTTTCTATGATATGTTTGAAGTGCCAGTAACGAGAGATATTGAACCTCGTACAACTAGCTTCAGACAACAAAAACAAACTGAATATCTGGAAGTAATACCTAAACGAAAAAGATATTAGATTTAAAAAAAAAAAAAAAACTAAAGTAAACAAGAGTGCTGACAAGAGTGCTTAGTACAACGAAAAGAAAAAGTGTTGTGTGCAACGAACAATGCTACCTTAAATGTCGGGCAACAATTATACAACAGCTAAAAAAAAGGAAAAAGAGGAAGAGGTGCTGGAAAGAAAAAAAAAAAGAAATATAAAAGAAATTCCACTTTCTCACAGTAGTCGAAATCTCAAAGGGAGTTGTGTTATGATGAGAGTTACGACGCTCCCTTACGAGAGATAAACTGGTCCAAGTAAAGTATAAATAGTAACTATCCGAGTGAGTTCAGGGTTCAGAGTTCGGAGTCGAGTGAAGTTCGTGTTAATTTGCAGTGAAGTCGGAAGGTGTCGGTTGGTTAGTTTACAAGGAATATTAGTTGTTGGTTCGTTTCGTAAAGAGAGTTGTTCGTTCATTACATTGTTTTTACTGTTGTCTGTTTATCTTATTTATTGCACATAACAAATTACGTCACAACACATATACATACCGAATTCAACTGGTTTGATAATATTGATGCTGCAGTCACTAGATCCATTGAAGAGAAGAACAAGCTGTATGAAAAGTGCCTTGTTGTAGAAGATCCAGTGCCGGTCACTTTTGAAAAAGCCATAAAAGAAGCAAAGTCAAAACTGCAATGTAAAACTCGGAAGACGATGAATAACTGGTGGTCGGAAGTATCAACGGAAATGCAGAGAATTTTCAACTGCAGAGTATTGAAGGCATTATATGGCTTTTTCAAAAGTGGCCTGCACTGGAACTTCTACAGCAAGGCACTTCTCATACAGCTTGTTCTTCTCTTCAAAGGATCTAGTGTTTTGGCCCCTAGCTTTATCCAAAGTGATACCATTGAAGTTAAAAGATGCACATGCCCTCATCAAAGATTTTGAAGGAATCATGAATCGGTGGATTGAACACTTTAAAGATTTGTTTGATAAACCATTTTTTGCTGTGATGAAATAAATTGTTAATGCACTGCTGCAAAAGGAGACTGAGACATAAATGATGGATGACCAAACCGCTGATAAGATAATGTCTACTATAAAAGAGATCGACACAACAAAAGCTCCTGGTTTGGATGGAATACCTACTGAGCCGATTCGTTTTGGAGGAGATATTGTTGCTATGGCCATTCATGGGCTAGTTTTATCTGTATGAGATGGCGAGGTCTATCCCACAAGACTAGGTAAATGCAATTATACTTTCTATTTACATACATACATACATTCATACATACATACTTCATACATACATACATACATAGACAATCGAGCAGAGTTGTCTATTAGGGACTGACGACCGGGATATTAGCTCTGAATATTACGCTTTTGCAATACAAGAACAGGAAATGACCACGATGTACTTGATGCAACAAAGAGATAGGGATATAGGCAAATCACCAATGCGCAACAATCACTGCAAGCTCCATAGTATTAATAGGGAAGACGACACATTCGTAAGTAGGCACCAGAAAATGTGCTCGCATTATTACCTACCTATGCGACGTGATACCGAGGTTAGAACATTGCATAATGAAATCCGTTGAAAGTATAACCCTGGGGAGACAAATGTAAGAAGCTTCAGTGATGTCCCTGTCAAGACTTCAATGAAATGCAAGCACAACAGACTAAACGTAACGAACTGGGACAGAGAAAAGAACCTATACTCAGCACTTGAAATTAGATGCCTCGCAAATGTCAAGTTTTTTTTTTTTTTTTTTGGCACTCCTTCGCTTACGACGTCGAGAGTTCCAGTTGATCCGATCAACGGAACAGCCTGCTCGTGAAATTAACGTGAAAGTGGCTGAGCACTCCACAGACACGTGTACCCTTAACGTAGTTCTCGGGGATATTCAGCGTGACACAGTGTGACAAGGCTGACCCTTTGAATTACAGGCACAACAGAAACAAGAAGTAAGAGTGAGAGAAGGTTGTGGTGGAAGAGTACAGCAGGGTTCGCCACCATTCCCTGCCGGAGCCTCGTGGAGCTTTAGGTGCTTTCGCTCAATAAACACTCACAACGCTCGGTCTAGGAATCGAAACCGCGATCCTATGACCGCGAGTCCGCTGCCCTAACCACTGGGCCATTGCGCCTCCACCAACACTAAGTTAAATATTAATGAAAAGAAAATCTCTGTGCTGAAGTGATAGGAAACATAAAGTTATAATCCGGATGGATTATGACTGTAAATACCTACCCATTCTTAGTACCAATCTTGAGAAGCCGGAATTCACAAAACCAGAAGGAATACATCTAATGAGAAAACTACGGCTGCAAGCTATCAAAGGTACTATCAAAATACGTAAAACGTTCATAAAGCTCAGCATGTAATGCGACCTACATTTGAAATGCCATATATGCTTACGTTCATGTGTCAATGAGAGAGTGAGAGAGGGAGAGAGAGAGAGGGAAGGAAAGAGAGAAACAAAGAGAGAAAAAGCGATAGAAGAAGAAAGAACAAGGAGAATTACATAAGTCAGAATAATTGAAGGTGGTGCATCTGCATCTCACGAATGAATTATGAGCTAGCAGTTGTACGCCAACGAAGCCGCCATATTGCCATGCCATATTGGATGTCTGCGTGTCTTTACTGTTGGTGTAAAACACACAGTAAAAGGTCAGTAAGGTTATATAATACTTCAGTGCAGAGTTACACTAGTTGCAGCGAAGCATTCACTATAGACGCATATATAGGCCTATAACTATATCACATACATGCACGCGTTCACAGAATCATACTTAAAAATACCTACACAAAACAGACAACTATGAAACATGTATCAAATGGAAAATGTCACTCTAATCACGGCGTACATGTTAGGTTTTATGTGTGTTTGTGTGTGTGTTTATGTTTGTGTATGCATGTGTGTGTGTCTGTGTGCGTGTGTGTGCGTGTGTGGTATGTGTATGCGTATGCTTGCATACATACTTGTGCATGTGCATACGTGCAGGTTTGTATGTACGTGTGTGTATACACATGTGTTTGTGAGTGTTTTTGACTATATACAGATGCTTGTGTGTGTATACGCGTATACTTTGTGTGTGTGTCTCTCTCTCTACTTTTCTCTCTCTCCCTCTCTCTCTCTCTCTCTCTCTCTCTCTCTATATATATATATATATATATATATATATATATATATATATGTTGTGAATTTATGGAAAGAAATCTCATAAAAATCAACAATTTAGTTTAAAATGAGGAAGAGAAGTTGTTAAAATATATAAGAGAATTTTAATTCATGCAGATGATCGTTTCGTACAGAGATATAAAAATAATGCAAATTCATGATTGAATTCAATTAAAGTAAATTAATTAAATTGAATATATATCAATGTACTCTTCGGTGAGAAAGGAAATAGCAGAATAGAATCTAGGAGATTCATATTGATCCTTATGAGAAGAAAAGATGTGAGTCAAGTTATGTAATTTAATTTAATTTAATTCAATTCAATCACGAATTTGCATTATTTTTATATCTCTGTACGAAACGATCGTCTGCATGAATTTAAATTCTCTTATATATTTTAACAACTTCTCTTCTCCATTTGTAACTAAATTGTTAAATCTTATGGGATTTCTTTCCATAAATTCACAACATATCATGTACAAGTTTTATTTTCATATTCGCAAATTTACGCCTGTAAACTACCAGCAAAATATGCAGAATCAATATCAGAAATCTTTTCTTGGAAACCTCCAAATTAAAGGACGAATTTAAATCCAACCTTTTTACACACACACACACACACACACACACACACACACACACACACACACACACGCACACAATTTAAATAATAAGGGTGAAAAATTGAGTATTAATTTAATTAATATCAATTTAAAACCAGCGGCCTAGCATATTGAAAAATCTGAAGATTCAGAAAAATTATATTATATACATTTGAGAGGGATGACCACTAAGTGGACATCCCTCTTATATGTGTTTATATATATATATATAGACAGACAGATAAATAGATAGATATGAATGGGGGGCGTGCGTGCGTGTATGTGTACGCTTTTTGTACGTGTTTTTGTGTTTGTGTATGTTTGTATGGGTGTCTACGCGAATGATTCTTTATGTGCACATGCGTATATTCGTGTGTGTGCCTATGTAATGTTTGTGTATGTGTTGTGTGTATATGTGTGTATTGAGCATGAAAGATTATCTACAATACTGAGACTGTTACATAGAAAATGTGGAGGCGCAATGGCCCAGTGGTTAGGGCAACGGACACGCGGTCATAGGATCGCGGTTTCGATTCCCAGACCGGGCGTTGTGAGTGTTTATTGAGCGAAAACACCTAAAGCTCCACGAGGCTCCGGCATGGGGGTGGCAAACCCTGCTGTATTCTTTCGCCACAACTTTCTCTCACTGTTACTTCCTGTTTCTGTTGTGCCTGTAATTCAAAGGGTCAGCCTTGTCACACTGTGTCACGCTAAATATCCGCGAGAACTACGTTAAGGGTACACGTGTCTATGGAGTGCTTTCAACAACCTTTCGGTGTTGTTAAAATAAAGTACCAGTCAGACAGTTGTGTAAATGCAATCAACTTTCCCGCCCATCCAAATTTCAAGCCTTGTGCTAAAATTAGAAAGAAATTCTGATCGAATGATTAATCATAGAGACAAGAATTGAAACCAAGCATCTCCTAGTCGCCAGACAAGTAATAAAGATATTAGATGAGCTAGCTTCTCATAAAAGTACAGACGTTAAAGTCCTAGTATGGCAAACATACAAGTGTAACTAATTTTAATGTATTTGAGAAATATATGGTTCAATTCCAGTCGCTGCGTTTCCCTTTCCATTTCAAAATGTTGGCGACAATTATATGCTTGTTAGTATCGCCTCCAGGCAAGTTCTTACAGTTAGTTTGAAGAATGAAGCCTCACCTATATATATCTCCTGTTCTTGATATGTCGTGGATTTGGTAGACGGAAACTGAAAGATGCCCGTCGTATATATATATATATATATATATATATATATATATATACATACATAAATACATACACATAATATATATATGTATAAGCAAGTATTTATGTGCGTATGTCTGTGTTTGTCCCCCCACCTCGCCATCGTTTGACAAACGATGCTGGTGTGTTAATGTCCCCATAACCTAGCGGTTCGGCAAAAGAGATTGATAGAATAAGTACTAGGCTTAGAAAGAGTAAGTCCTGGGGGTCGATTTGCTCGGTTTAAACCTTTGAAGGTGGTGCTCCAGAATAGCCGCAGTCAATTTTTGTGTGTGCCCTTTGTCTGTACACATGTACACGGTTGTTTATTTGCGGCCCCTTTTCGGAAATGTATGAGCTGAACATTTTCTTCGTTTACTTTAATTTTACTCTTCCCATCGAATCCGAAATGCTTGGATCAGATTAAAGAGCTTTTCACTTCCCTATTCCGTTAATTATTTCCGAATTTCCTCTTTTACCTTTTACTTGTTCCAGTCATTAGACTGCAGCCATGCTGGAGCAACGCTTTGGCAAGTTTAGTCAAATAATTAAACCTCAATACGTGTTTTTAAATTCCGGTATTTATCCTATCGGTATTTTTTTTACCGAACCGCTAAGTTACAGTAAACAAACCAACGCCGCTTGTCAAGCAATAGCGGCAGGGACAAATACAACACACACACACACACACACACACACACACACACACACACACAAGGCGGCGAGCTGGCAGAAACGTTAGCACGCCGGGCGAAATGCTTAGCGGTATTTCGTCTGCCGCTACGTTCTGAGTTTAAATTCCGCCAAGGTCGACTTTGCCTTTCATCCTGTCGGGGTCGATTAAATAAGTACCAGTTACGCACTGGGGTCGATATAATCGACTTAATCCGTTTGTTTTCCTTGTTTGTCCCCTCTGTGTGTAGCCCCTTGTGGGTAGTAAAGAAATAACACACACACACGATAAGGTTCTAGACAATTTCTGCCGAACAAATTATCTCACAGGCATTGGTCGGCACGGGGCTATAGTAGAAAATACTTGGCCAAGGTGCCGCGTAGGAGGACTGAACACGAAACCACGTAGCTGCAAAGCGAGTTTCTTAACCCCACAACCATGCCGACGCTTCGCTATGCCTGCATATTTTTTTTATTTTACTTTACTGTTTTCACTATCATTTGTGGTACCATTTATATAAACTACATAAATAAAAGAGAAAAGTGGACCTAATGCAGTACCCTGGTGTAGTGGGGGTACCACTATTGACATTTACCGGATTTAATTTGGATTCATCAATTACAGCGTGCTGAGTCTTGCAATTCATAAACTAATTAATTCACAGCAGTAACTTTCCACGAACTATACTCGATTTTGTTGAAAGCTTTACTGAAGTCAAGGTATATGACATCTATGTTGGATTTCTCTCCCAAAACATTTAAAATGCAATCAAAATGGTACAGAAACTGCGTTAAGTAGTCTATGTCAAGGCGGAAGTCATGCTGTTTGGGATTTAGAAGACTGTTGCTTACCAGAAATCTCTCGATTTCCTGCTCGCTCGAATTATACAATGATATAAGAGGTAAATGAGATTAGACGTTAAACTATTACAAGTGACTTAATTCCTGGCCTGAAAGCTGGAATGGCACTGGGTTAAAAATATGTTCGTGTATGTATGTATGTATGTATGTGATGAGGCGCAATGGCCCAGTGGTTAGGGCAGCGGACTCGTGGTCATAGGATCACGGTTTCGATTCCCAGACCGGGCGTTGTGAGTGTTTATTGAACGAAAACACCTAAAGCTCCACGAGGCTCCGGCAGGGGATGGTGGCGAACCCTGCTGTACTCTTTCACCACAACTTTCTCTCACTCTTACTTCCTGTTTTGTTGCACCTGTAATTCAAAGGGTCAGCCTTGTCACGCTGTGTCATGCTGAATATCCCCGAGAACTACGTTAAGGGTACACGTGTCTGTGGAGTGCTCAGCCACTTGCACGTTAATTTCATTAGCAGGCTGTTCCGTTTATCGGATCAACTGGAACCCTCGACGTCGTAAGCGACTGAGTGCCAACAACAACAACATGTATGTTAGTATGTATGTATGTTAGTATGTATGTATGTATGCATGCATGTGCGTGCGTGTGCGTGTGTGTATATAACCAGTGTCTATCGATTTCCTGTACAGATTAGTTAGAACGCGTGCAAACTCATGTTGGTACGTCTTCAAGAGACTAGCAAGGCACATATCGGGTGTCTACTGTTAAGTTGTGTTTAATTATATATTGCTGCTACGAAATCCGGGATGCCGAAAGTTGTTAGGGATGAATGACATGCAGAGGAATTTATTTCATTAATACTATCAAGTTATCCGCATCGGCTTTCCTAAAAAACGCGTCAGTATTGCTTCTATAGAATCTCCTCCATTTCTTTGACATAATTTTGGAATATGTTCTTTCATCGACCGTGAACCGATGGATGAAAGAGCAACCCAGTTCTTTTTATAAAGAAATTGAAGTTTAGGGTTGTGTCTGCTGTTCTAAAAGGCCCAGTCGTCTTTAATGATTAGCTGTGCTGGAGATGATAATTTTCCCGATACGTGCGATGTTATTTCTGTTGAAAATAATGCAAACGATAGCAAGCAGTACTTTAGCTGATTAAATTATTCATCTTAAATATTTATATTTTCTAATGAGTCTTTTCTTATCATAGGGGATTCTCTAGATACATTGGGTTGAGAAATAATTCATGAGCGGTTTTTTTTTTTTGGCTAATTTAGAAATGCACGCAGAAATAAAATATATTGACAAAGTGTTTTATGTTATTTGAAAGAGAAATTTTTGCTATACAAGATAGTGTTTTGATTTTTTAAATTTTGTGTATTTTCAGATCATTAAAATGGAATGTCAAGTGGACAAAACTGAGCATTTTCGACACCACTTGATTTTTGCATTTAATCGAGGTGTTATGCCCGCCGAAGCTGCTCGTGAGATTTGTGCTGTGTATGGACAAGGAGCAATGCCTCAAAGTACCGTCCGCTGTTGTTTTTCGCGCTTCAAAAATGGGAATTTTGACCTCAAAGACGGATTACACACCAGTCGACTAATTGCGTTCGATGAACTTTGCCCATTGAGTGAAGGTGGTTCACCACAGTTATTTTTATCACTCCATCTGCTCCACAAATCCCTGGTCGTCTGACGTGGATTTTCGTGAAGAAGTTGATTGAATCGCTCTTCATCGAACACAATTGTGTTGTGATCCGTCCTTGAGGTAAAATTCCCCATTTTTGAAGCACGAAAATCAACGGTGGTCGGTACTTTGAGGCATTGCTCCTTCTCCATACACAGCACAAATCTCATGAGCAACTTCGGCGGGTTTAACACCTCGATTAAATGTAAAAAACAGATGGTGTCGAGAATGCTGTTTTGTCCATTTGACATTTCATTTTGCTGATCTGAAAATACACAAAAATCAATAAAATAGATACGAACACTTAGATACGCACACACACACGCATTAACAAACATGCATATATTAACACACACACACACACACACACACACACACACACACACACACACACACACACACACACACGCATTAACAAACATGCATATATTAACACACACATACATATGCATACATAAAAACATGATATGCCACTGATGAAGTTTCGTTTCTCAAAACCACGCACAAAGATTTCATTAACTGTAGGCTATAGTGGAAGAGATACAGTGCAGTGGGATCGAACCTAGAAACAGGTGGTTACGAAAGAGCATCTTAATTACAAGACAATACCCATACCTCAACCCTCAACATATATACATATCTGTGTGTATGTGTAAACATTTATGCAGACAGACAAATAGATAGATGGATTGATAGATAGACAGACAGACATACAAAGAGACAGAAAGACAAACAGACCGGTAGATAGATAGATAGATAGATAGATAGATAGATAGATAGATAAATAGATAGATAGATAGATAGATAGAAGAGCTATGCACACACAGATCTATACACATGTACTTATACATGTTTATTATGTATGTGTTTGTGCGTATGTTCATGTTTGTAAATATGTTCGTGTATGTGTGTATGTGTGTGTCAATATATCTATACGTGTACATCTTTGTGGGCACTAGGGTGTGGCCATCAGGTATCAAACTACCGGCAAATGGATGATGATCTCGTGTTTCTTTATTGGCTTTGAATTATCTCGCTGGGGAAGACACTTGATTCGCATTAGCTGGTTAGATATTTGGTTGCAAAACTTCTGAGGTTACTTTCAGTGATAGATTAGCGTTCCACCCTGAGGGTTATTGTTACACATCCACTTAGCACTAAAGACAGTGGAGCACAACATTGATCACGTGCTATATATAACTATATATGTGTGTTTTTTATTGTTTTTTCTTCTAATTTTTATGTATAATATATGTATGCATGCGCGTACGTACGTATGTATGTATGCATGTATGTATGTTTGCATGCACCTATCTATATATATATATGTATATTATACACACACACACACACACACACACACACACACATATATATATATATATATATATACGTTTGTGTGTATATATGTATGTTATATATAATGGTGGCACTCCGTCGGTTACGACGACGGGGATTCCAGTTGATCCGATCAACTCGTGAAATTAACATGCAAGTGGCTGAGCACTCCACAGACGCGTATACTATTAACATAGTTCTCGGGGAGATTCAGCATGACACAGTGTGGCAAGGCTGGCCTTTTGAAATACAGGCACAACAGAAACAGGAAGAAAGAGTGAGAGAAAATTGTGGTGAAAGAGTACAGCAGGGAGCCTCGTGGGGCTTTGAGTGTTTTCGCTCAATAGACACTCGCAATCCCAACCACTAGGCCATCGCGCCTCCACGTTATATACACACACACACACACACACACACACACATACACACGCACACACACATACACACGCACACACACATACACACACACACATACACACGCACACACACATACACACACATACACACACACACACACACGCACATACATATATATATACATACATATATAGTTTTAGGGAAAAGAACCAACTATATATTTATATTTTATACTGGGAAACTTAATTTACTTTTAAATTTTAATAAATTGAATCTAATTGAGTTTTTACCTGTAAATTTGGATTTTTATCCCTAATATATATATATATATATATATATATATATATATATATATATATATATATATATATATATATATATATATATATATATATATATATATATATATATGTATATATATATATGTATATATGTACGTATATATATACATGTATATATGTATATATATGTATATATATATATATTTGTATATACATATATATATATATATTATGTGTCTGTATATATATGCATGTATATATATATATATATATATATATATATATATATATATATATATATATATATATATATATATATATATACATAAATACATACATACATACATACATGCATACATACATACGTACATACATACAGTAATAGATAGATAGATAGATAGATAGATAGATAGATAGATAGATAGATAGATAGATAGATAGATAGATAAAAACTTTGGTATTATAAATCCATCGCTTTTTTTCTTCTACTCTGTTCTTCGTTTCATCATTGGACTGCGGTCATACTAGGGCACCTTTCCTTTTTTAGTAGGTGATATCCATCCCAGTACTTCCCTTATCCGTTTTATCGGTCTATCCTTTAGATTTTGCTATATACAAAGCAACACTTACATAAATTACAACACCTTTCTCAGATGGGATATATATATATATATATATATATATATATATATATATACCTATATATACCATATAAACGCAATCACACGGATGCACATACACTCATACACACTCACAGACACACGCGGATACGCACACATGTATATTCACATACAGCGGATGAACTTCTGGACAGTTTGTTTTTTTAACAAATTGCATTCATGAAGCACAAGTCAACTTCAAGCTTTAGTTGACGATATGTAACTGAGTTACAGCGTCGTTACTTTTATTTTTTTGTCCTTCCTTCGCGAGCGAAACACTTCGTCTGACGTTGCTCTGCGATCGCTTCGACGTCTGACGTTGCTCTGCGATCGCTTCGACATCTGACGCGTGGTACATCGTGCACCTCTACAGGCAATATCGATCTGATGGAGGGAATGAGACAATGTACAGTAAAACCATTTAATCACTATAAGCCAATCATTTGTGCATGTTGTATATCAAGAAATTTTCTGTATTTCTTTCCTCTTTTCTCCACCTCTCTTTTTCATTCAGGTCTGTACTCTTACTCTTCGGTTTCTCTATTCGGTTCTAAGCTTCCCTCAAACTCTACATATTCCATGATTCAAGGGCCTTCCGCTCTTATTTTTTACCTATCTCTGGCCTGCAACTAACCAGTTATTTCTCCGTCCTTTGTCCCTCTTGGCTCAAGGGCTAACCTCCAAGCTACTCGCGTATTTCCTGGTAGCGTTACACTTGACACAGTCGTCTACAACTTGTTACTTTTGCTTTCTCTCATTCAAAGACTTCGCTGTTTAGTAACTTTCGTAACATCATCATGTTACTCCTTTTAGTTTTAAAAGGTGATTCTTCGTTTAATTTTGACAGCAAACGCGAGTACGCTGAAGCTAGAGTGTAATTCTGTTGATAAATGCGTCGAAATTAATTTGACACTCGACAGCTGATGAAAAAGTTTGGCGATCTTGTTTGTATCCTGGGATTTCGTATGTTTGAATTCACAGTTTGAAATTTGAAAAATTAACTGAAAATTTTCAAATCTGGTATATTGACGTAATTGTTCACGCTGATTCTAATGTTGTTATTCACTTGTTCCAGACAAAAAAGTTTAGAAGAATGTTACAGAGTGTTACTTTGATCATTTTTACCCAATCAGAACACAGAATTTGGAAGCTCGCATTGTGTGTATGATGACAACATGACGACGACTAAACATTCAACGACGGATGTTTTAATAAGTTATAATTAATAAAGTCATGTGAAATGTTGGAATAGGTATGTAATGCGAAAAATTATCAGGGAGAAAAAGAAAAAAACTGAAACTGAATGTTAAATTACGAAACCAAAAAACAAATAAACTGAAGTTCAGTTCATGTAACGATCGACCTGCTAGAAAAGGCAGCCAAATCTCCTCTCAAAGAACATCCCAACGTCAAAAAGGAGGAAGGACATACTAGGTTATGGTAGTCGTAGATAACTCTAAAACTGTCGTGCGTTCAGCATTAGAATGCTCGTTTTGATCAGAGGTCTGCCCAATCAACCGCATCCTCCTTGGTTTTCAATTTCTCCATCATATACAAAAGGTTACACGTGGTGGAAACAAATGAGTTAGCAGAATACACAACAGCTTGGCTTGTTAGTATGGAAAAAGGCACCTATATGTCTGTGGCTTTCGATCGTCTAAAATTACCCAAATTTTGCAAACCTTAAAAGCTATTAGCTTTTTATTTATTAATTTTAAGCAAATTTCCTTTCCGTAATTAGGAAAACAAAACTACATCAATACACAAAATTTGAAATAAATTGGAAACTGAAATGTGAAAACGAAACAGAAAATATTCGTATCCTGCTAGCTTTACCTGTTATCTGTACCTAATTTTCCTTCTAATTATGTTATGCGTTTATACGTGTGTATGTGTGTGTGCGTGTGCATTCCTCCGTGTGTGTGTGTGTGTGTGTGTGTGTGTGATTGCGCGCGTGCGAGTTAAGGTGTGTGCGTGTGAGCGCATGTGTGTGTGTGCGTGCGCATTTGTGTGAGAGACAGAGGGAGAGAGAAAGAGAGAGAGAGAGAGAGAGAGAGAAAAAGCTTGTGTGCATACGTTAAGCATTCTTA
>NC_142928.1:132713277-132720777 GCF_046866305.1 Octopus bimaculoides
TATATATATTCGCTGTCATTATGTAAAAGTGTCGTAAGTCCAATATGTTGCCTTTTCAGAAAACGAAAAAATAGTTTCACCATTCCATAGTAAAACCGTTGCACTATATTTTGACAATTTTTGATATATTGGCATCTGGAGCAGCTGGAGATACGATAGTTTGACCAAAAGAACCGGCAATTGCAAGCAAAATTATATATTGAAATAAAACGCATTTGGCCAAATTTGATGATACGACAGTTTAACATAATAGCAGCGAATGTGTGTGTATGTATATGTACATATATGTGTAGACATGCATATTATTCGTATGTGTATGTATATAGGCATGTATACACACACACACACACACACACACACACACACACACACACACACACACACACACACACACATATGTATTTATATTTATTTATTTAAATATATATATATATATACATATATATATATATATATAATAATATTAGGGACAAAATCCAAAATTACAGGTAAAAAACTCAATTAAAATCAATTTATAAAAAATTAAAATTAAATTGAGCCTTATAGATAAAGTATATATAAAATATATAGTTTTAGGGAAAATAACCAATTTTCAAGAACTCATCGATGAAAATCCACTATCACATATAGAAAAATTAATAATTAAAAGCACAATAAATGAGTATAATATAAAGTAAAGTAAATATCATAAGATAAATATAATAAAAAGATTACACGTGTTTCATAACAACTTTCAAATAGAAAAGAAATTTAAATCGATTAAAATCAATTGAAATTATCGAAAATAAATTCTATTCAAAAATATAGCTACTCGTCAGATCGTAAGTAGAACAATAATTAGATATATATCTCAACCAACAATAAGTACCAAATGAATTAATATGAAATACTTATTATATAAAGATAGAAAAATTATTTTTAAAATATCATAATATCAAAATAATAACCATTCAATAATCATCCCTTCATCCATTATAATAACATGTATATTATATACAAAAAACATCTTACATAAATTATCATTGTTTTAAATTATCATTGTTTTAAATACAAGTTGAACGAAGTTTAAGTTTAAAATAATAATGAAGATAAAATTAGTACATATTTAACCGATGTAATAGTTAAAGCTATACTATTTAAAGCTAAAGACGTTTATTTAATTATAATTAAAGATCAATTGAATAATTGAAAAATACAAGATTATTTATTTCTACAAACGTAATAATAAAAAATATGAATGAAAAAATTATGAATGGAAAAATTATGAATGAAAAAATTAGGAAAGAAAAAATTATTAAGAATGAAAGATTAAACTTTATATATATATACAAAGTTTTGATTTAAAAAAACTTTAACGATATTATAAACTATAAAGATTAATAATTAATCAAATATTATTAATCAAAAATAATCGAAAATATATCAACACTATTCAAATCGAAGTTCTAATATTATGTTGAAATGAAACTATAACTTCTAAATAATTTAGTGTTAAATAAGTTATCTATTAAAAATAATCTATAAAGAACCAAATGAATAATATAAAAACAAGAATACATATTATTTTCAAATAGTAGAAAATCTTTAGCAAAGTGAAAAACAGTACTTATCCAAATTTTTCCGTAAGTTTGAATTATAGACATATATACACACACATACACATACGCGCACGGACGCGCACACACACACATACGCACACATTCACACATTCACATATACACACGTAGTAGCCTGAAACAAAAAAAAAAGATCAGTGTGCGTGAGAAATTTTCGTCTTCGACGTCATCAGATGATTTGTGTTACTTGAGAAAGAACGTATCTCACTAGAGAGAGAGAGAAAGAAAGAAAGAGAGAGAGAGAGAGAGAGAGAGAGAGAGATGGAGAGAGAGAGATGGAGAGAGAGAGGGAGAAACGGGTAGAGAGACAAAGGGAGAATGGGGAGAGAAAGACAGTGAACCAGATATATCACCTTTGTGCTACAGGCTGTTCGCCGATTTATTTCTCCTGTCATACATCTCTAAGTTTACAGATTCGCCAGAAACATTTTAATTGATACACTATGATAAATATAGCGATAGGTTCCCCACTTGTATATTATATAGGCTCGATATTTATTTTCTGCATACCTATAACAGAGTAGAAATCTCCTTTTTGTAAGAGTATCAAAGTCAACAAATGTTTTAACGATACATTCATTTTATTTATTCATTGCCTTATATATTTTTTCATGTATATATACCTAAGTCTTAATGTAATATCTGTAAACAAAATCAAACCGACGAGCTGGCAGAATCGTTAGCACGTCAAACAATTCTAAGCAAATTGCTTTGTAGCATTTCGTCCATTATCACTGTCTTAGTTCAAATTCCACCGAGATCGACTTTGCCTTTTACCCCTTTCGGGGTCGATAAATTAAGAACCATTTAAACTCTAAGATCGATGTATTCGATTTACCCACCCAACTCGGCCGAAATTGTTGGCATTGTTCTGTAATTTGAATCTAATATCCTTTCTACTATAGGCACAAGGCCTGAAATTTCGGGGGAGTGGGCCAGTCGGTTAGATCGACTCCAGTACGTAACTGGTACTTAATTTACGATACCGAAAGGATGAAAGGCAAAGTCGACCCCGGCGGAATTTGAACTCAGAACATAGCACCAGATGAAATACCGCTAAGCATTTCGCCCGGCGCGCTAAAGATTCTGCCAGCTCATCGCCTTAATTTGAAACTAATATCAGTAAAGGAAATTACTAAAAAATCTGACATTCACGCAAGCCTTTCTTTGGTTAAGAAATATCGATTTATTATTCCTAAATTCTGCTAAGGCGCGTCGTCTAGTGGTTAAGGTGCAGCACTCACAATCTTGGGATCGTGGTATCGATTCCCCTACCGAGCACTGCGTTGTTTTCTTGATTACAATACTTCATTTCATCCCAACCAGTCCACTCAGCTGTAAATGGGTAACTCTACGACGAACTGGCGTCCCTTTCAGGGTGAACTGTTATAGCCTCGCTCAGGTATAAAAAGGTAAAAAGTTGTTATCTTTTCGAGTCATACCGACTCATAAGGGCCGGTTTCCCGGTCTCATGGCATATATTCCCACTTGGACGCGACGCTGGTCCGTCGTAGGATTACTCATTTTTGCCAGCTGAGTGGACTGCAGCAATGTGAAATGAAGTGTTTTGCTCAAGAACACAACGCGTCACCCGATCCAGGAATCGAAACCACAACCTTACAATCATAAGTCCAACACCCTAACCCCTAAACCACGCGCCTCCAAAAAAAAAAACAAAAAAAAACAGGTAACCGCCGTATGAGTCCTAGGACTCGGGACAGATCCTGTTCTTTCTTTGTTTTGTGTGTTTGTGTTCTTCATGTGCTGTCCCTCATCCGCTGTCTTTGCAGTCAATAATGAATTTACTATTATCACTTTATGCCATATTTTTATCACATACTTTTACTGTAACTTTGCGCATAGCTTAGTGATTTGTGTGAACTTGTTATGTACTGTTTTGTGTGTTCCTATTGTAATGAATGTATGTTACGTTATATATGTGTAGTGTCTGTCTAGATGTGCTATAATCTGTATATTGCACAAGGTTCATTCCAGAAGTTTCAAGACTTTTCCAGGAGAGACATTTATTAATTTCAGAGAAGTACAAAACACCAAACTTCTTCAACATAGGCTCCCCTGACTTCAATGCACTTGTAGAGCTCTAGCTACTTCGTGAAAGCCCCATAGAAGTCCTTCAAAGTGAAGGTGTCCGGAACCCTTGTCACATACTCTTTCATCTTCTCCTTCATGTTGGAGAACTACCAAGGAGCAAGCTCTGGGAAGGTGAGGGACGGTTTTGATACCCAACTCTGTTAAGTAGTTGGTTACCAAGATGGAATTGTGGACTGATGTTTTGTCCTGGTGCAGGTCTTTTGGCCTTTTGCAACTATATCTCTTCTTGAACTCTGTCAATACCTCCGAAAAGTACTCTTTGTTGACCCTCTGGTTAGAGGGAATCTTGTAGATGCAGATGATACCCTTGCTGTCCAAAAAGGAGATCATCATATTCTATCCAGTGGACTTGCTTTTCCTGGCCTTTTCTGCCAGCGAAAAACCAACACCCGCCTCATACAACATAATCTGTTAAGATGCTGGAGCATTTCATAAATTTCTGTAGCATATTTGCCCAGTTTAACACAAAACTTAATGGCATAACAAGCTTCCAAATTATCTTCATGTCCCAACAGCATTCTGAAAACTAGTCAGCTCTGACAAGCAGCGTTTAGTTGAGTGTGTTCAAAATACTGATACAGCTGTCTCCTTCAATCTCAAGTAACAAAAATAGGCAGGTAAACTTATTAGATGTATAATAATGATATACTAAAATTACTATAGTCTAGAACATTTATTGTTTTTCCTAAAAAAAGTACCAAAACTTTTGAAATGCACCTCGTATATATATGTGTGTAAGACCTGGGGTTTTGGTTTAAGAATTTATCTATTATTTTAATCATTATCAAAGCATCAATATACAGTTTGTCCCCGTTTTCAGTCTCACTTTCTATTAACCAATTTTCCTATTGATCTCTTCAGAGTTTGTAAACTTTCGAGGGAACATTAAAAAAATCTACATGCTATTATGTATAGCTTTATGTGCCTTGTGTTGTGTCTGTCACATACATATGTACCATGGCAAGAAGGTTTTTAGCTTAATAAAGTAATCATAAATATGAGACTGCTGCATCCAGTAACTTCATAGATTCTGAAGAACAAGAAACGTGAAAAAAACTGTGGCATCGCGTATTTTTCTGAGGTTGAATATGTTTAGTGTGGAGATCTTGCTTGTGGGTCAGTACATGATCATCAAGGTTGAGTTTATTGCGGGCATTTGTGAACAAACGATGATGTCATGGGATAGAGCGTTCCGATCGGTCAACCAGTAGGCCTTTGTCCATAACGATCTCTCAACTGTCTCCTTCGGTGGCAATAAAAGGAATCATAATCAACCTTTTCGGTTTTTTTTTTTTTTAGATTATCTAGTTTCACATTTCTGGTGACAAGGAAATAATATTAATCCCCTAAAACTCCCTAAGTAGCAACTGAGGCTCGTAGCAAAATAACGAAAACAACAAAACAAAGAAAAAACACCATCTCCATTCAGTGCCACCACATCAATAGCGACGACGACGACGACAACAACATCACCGCCAACAACAAACGGATTTTCTTTTCCCAGAACATGAAGATATGGCGAGTGAGATGAGAGAGTCAACCATATCAAGCAACCGACTTATGACATTATATAATCAAAATGTATTTTGACATAACAATTAGAATTTGCCAAATATAAAGATCAGCGCAGACAAAATAATGAGACATCTGTTCGATTGAGTAATTTTACTGTAGGTGTCAAAATAATGTCTGAACAATTTAGTTTTCTCAACTGCTTGTATATCCGTGAGAGACACATTGACTTTATAAACACTCTCTTAATACCATGCTGCAAGCATAAACTCAAAAGGAGAAACAAATAGAGAGAGCATCTGAATGTTCGTTGATCAGCTAGAAATAACAACTAAATCTTCCTTAAATTACACTCCTTCTGTCTTTTGAAAGAAATGAACACACTCATCGAAAGAAGTAATTCTACATATACAATGCGCTATAGAAAGGCGGAGTGGTTACGGATAGAGTGTCGTTGAACACAATTCTGCTCAGTCAGGGTTGGCTTGGAAGCTAAATAGCAACACCACTGTCACCAAAAATGAACAACAAAAGCATTCATGACTCCATAGAGTAACAGGCCTGCTATGATCACATTATCCTGGTGAGAAAGTTAGGTAGATCGATACCTTGATAGTCTGAATTCATTGGGGTTTTTATCATTGTTGTTGCTGTTGTTGTTTCACATAAGTCAACCCAAATCTAGCAGACCTATAATCACAGGAATGCCATCCCACCTTTTTTTTTTTCTTTTTAGACACAATACATCCAGTATGTCCGCTTTTATTTTTCATTTTAACACTTTGCCTGTTCTGTGTATTTCGCGATAATATACATGGTTTATTTCTCTGACGTTCATGCATCATATATAGTACACATACCCAATTTTTTTCAATCATTAGAGTAACTTGGGACTTAAGAAAAGGAAAACTTTATATTGCTCAGAGTGGAGGCGCAATGGCCCAGCGGTTAGGGCAGCGCACTCGCGGTCATAGGATCGCGATTTCGATTCCCAGACCGGGCGTTGTGAGTGTTTATTGAACGAAAACACCTAAAGCTCCACGAGGCTCCGGCAGGGGATGGTGGCGAACCCTGTTGTACTCTTTCACCACAACTTTCTCTCACTCTTACTTCTTGTTTTTGTTGCACCTGTAATTCAAAGGGTCAGCCTTGTCACACTGAATATCCCCGAGAACTACGTTAAGGTTACACGTGTCTGTGGAGTGCCCAGCCACTTGCACGTTAATTTCACGAGCAGGCTGTTTCGTTGATCGGATCAACTGGAATCCTCGACGTCGTAAGCGACGGAGTGCCAACATCAACATATTACTCAGAACTTATGAAACAAGAACTAAAAAGAAAATCTTCTAAGACAAATAATCCGAATATTCTCACGCGGCATAATTTCTCGTTGAGGTTTTTCTGTTAGTTCTTGGCTCAAAGAAGAGCCTCTACTATAAAGCTAGTTTAACTAAGCATGGTGGTTACCTTTAACTTCTTGATACGTTATATATCTATATATCCCTATTACAAGAGCAAACGGCAATCTTGAAAAGAAAATACTGTCTTGAAATAATGAACAGATTGATAGACAGGAAAGAGTAAAACCAACTCGAAAATGGTCAGATGGAATCAAATATTCTGTAAATGATAAAATATGAATGCCTGAAATGTTTTGAAAAATAGTCGAATGGACAAGAACAGGCAGTTTTTGAAGTCAATAGAAGATTACGCCGACCTTATGGCTGAAACACGCATATAATTTGAGAAAGATTTAGCTGCTATTTCTAGAAGGTTGAGCGACTACTTGCTGTTTTAGAAAAGCCAGCTCAGAATAATTTAACTGATGTATCAGAAATTCGGAAGATTACAGTCATATTAGATAGTTATTCACGATTTAGACATACTGCTATCATATAACGTTTTTACCAACCTATCTACGACTGTTGTATCATGTGTTTTCCTTCCTCTAAATGCTACAGGCGACTGGTAACTTAATACTAAACCATATTACAAATGCAGTGTGAATTGGAAAGTTGTCTTCATTTCTCATTTAAACATCTAACATGTAATTTGATGTGATTCTTTAAAGTTTTTACTGTTGTTGTTGTTTTTTTTTTTACTTTTTTATGTTAAATATTTTAATGTGTATTTAATTTAATATAGCTCGAATTTTAGCGCCACAAAATCATGCAGAATCCAAGCAACGCAGCTGGCTTTTATGTCTTAAGAGAAGTTTTATCTTTCTCATTTCCTCACTCTTTCTATTCTACCTAATATC
>NC_142928.1:132728277-132733277 GCF_046866305.1 Octopus bimaculoides
TTGTCTTTTCTTTTTTCGTCTTCTTTGTTTGTTAATTTTGTAGTTTTTGTTGTATTTTCTTTCGTTGATGTTGTTGATGTTGCTTTTATTGTTTTTTGTGTGGATGGCGGTGTGGGCAGCAAGGCTTTTTTTGTGTGTTTAGTTAGTTCTTGTTGTTGTTGTTGTGTTTTTCGGGCAGTCGGACACTCCTTTTTAAGGTGTGCCTCGCTGTCGCATAAGTAACTGCGAGGCCGCCTGCCCTCTACTACTATATGCAACTTTTGGTTTGTTGCCAAACGGATGTATGGTGGGATTTTTTTGATTTCTTGTTCGTTTGTGTGGAACAAGATTTGTATGCTTTTTCCGGTCCAATTGCTCTCTCCAACGTTTATTTTCAGTATGTTAATATTGTCCATATCAACACATATGGCCGATATCAACCATAGTGTGTCGATTGTTGGAGGTGCGTGCTTTATTGTTACCTTTGTTACCTTTTGGCCAACGTAACTGGGTAACATTGTTATTTCAGGTGTGTGAAGAGTTAGCGTTGAATACGTCTTCGCCAACTCTTCATTTCGAAAAATCACCTGTACCTGTGCAAATCTATACCAAGTAATATATGTTTTTTTATCCCATATTGATTGCAAACATTTTTGAATTTTGTCTATACTGGCCTGTTCCGGCCTTCTATTTTTAGTGTTTATTATTTTATATATTATTGTTTTTCTACTTGTTTCCTCTAATATGTGTTGTGGTATGTTTAACTGTACTTCACCGCTTTCTTTGGTGATTAATTTTCTCGTTTCTATAATCTCCTTTGTCGTGTAGGACACAACAGTTTCACTTTGCTTCAAAGCTTCAGCAAAGTTTTTGTTTTTGTTATTGTTGTTATTGTTGTTGCTGGTGCTGGCACTGGTATTGGCGGCAGATGTGGTATTTGTGTCAGTGGTGTTGCGGCTTTTTCCTTCCTCTCTTTCGCTTGCTGCTGGTGAAGAGAGCAAATGTTGAGTTGAACTGTTGCTGCTGCTGCTTCTGTTGTTGTTGTTGTCGTTGTTGATGGTGGTGGTGGTAATGATGTCACCAGAATTGGTGCTGACGTCAGATTCTTTGGAGACATTGTCTATGTTCTGTTTTGTAACCTTGGTTACAGTTTTGTTTTTGTTGTTGTTGGTGGTGGTGGTGGCGGTGTTAACACTTGAATTTGTGTGTGTAAATTCTTTTTTCTTTTTCTCCATTCTCTCGTTTAACTGTGAGGAAGGAAGACTAGGAAATTCTTTTTCGAACGAAACACTGCAAAAGGCAGCGTTCGTGTCACAAAGATTTTCATGGCTACAAGACGCCATCGTCTCAAAAAAAAAATGGCTAGAAAGCCGAAATTGGTTTTTATATCCTGGAAATGTGCCACACAGGGTAGATTTCCGTCGCAAAAAACTTGCACCAGAGAGTTATACAACTTTGTATATAAAATAAACTTTACAAACAAACTTTTTAAAACATGAAAAAGGCAAAACTTACGGAGCCGACACGTCTACCGTCCGTCCATAGAGATAGATAGATAGATAGATAGATAGATAGATAGATTAGGGGGTGCGGTCCATGTCCTTTATCTCCGCCAATACTTCTATATGTATATCTCCGAGTATGACCGGTTTTGCGTCTCGTCCTTGATAAATAATAGTACGTTTGTTTTTTCTTTATAGCCTTCGTCAGATAGAGAGAATATAAGTATATGTCATGAAAAGAATGTCGTGGGAAAAATATATCTTTTCCGTTATATTTTTAAAATATAAAAATGTAAGCAAACAAACTAACAGAAAAACAGAAACAAGTCTTATGTTTCAAATATAGTGTGGACAATTTTACTTCCAAATTTTGACATATACTAAATTAAACGAATATTTATTGACATTCTCTGTTGGCTGTCTTCTGCACCATATGGAAATTAAATTACTTTCGCAAATAGATGAATACATATCTGAATAAAATTTGAAAGGTAGTGGAAAAATAGAGAAAGCTCGTTGTCATAATAACTATAGTTTTGGCTGTTGTTTTTGGTTAACTCCTGATCAACGTTGGTCGAATAGATCTATAATCAATAATATTACAGCTGTGACCATCCTGTCTTTTTAGGTGTAATTAGGACTGGTGTGCCCTTAAAGCTACAATAACAGTCCTCAAGGCAAGGAATATTGGCCAGACCTTTTGATATGTCCGACATTATAACGACGTAACTTCGTTGTCTGAGTGACTGACCCGTACGGTGTTCCTCGTCGACTGCTTTTCTTTATTTGGAACACAGAGGGGGACAGCACAAGGACAGACAGAATACCACAGTGGGGAGAAAATACATAAAATGAATGAATGAGAGATGGATAATAATTAATGAGGACGTAATGGCTACTTGAACTCCACTCTCAAGAGTACCATTTAACTGTTTTCATAAAAAGTTTTTATATCAATTTTTTTCTCTTGTTTTCCTTTTTAGCATCGTATGTGTAGTCTCTAACAAAATTTTAAAAGATTCCTCACGCTTTACGTGTTCATGCATGACTTCAAATCTACAGAATTATTTTTTCTTGTGCACAGAATTACTTTTTTCTTCAGAACGCCGCAGGTAGTACCAGTCTACATTGTTTACCGTTAGCGCTACTAACACATAGCAACTTGACTTAAATCCTTCACACCGACTTATTATTATTATTATTATTATTATTATTATTATTATTATTATTATTATTTCTTCCACTCAGAGCTATTTTTTCTTCAGAATGCCGCAGGTAATACCAGTCTACATTGATTACCGGTAGCGCTACTAACACATAGTAGCCTGATTTAAATCCTTCAGATGGACTTATTATTATTATTATATTTTTTCTTCTACACAGAATTATTTTCTCCTCAGAATGCCGCAGATAGTACCAGCCTACATTATTTACTAGTAGCGCTACTAGCACATAGCGACCTGACTTAAATCCTTCACACGGACTTATTACTATTATTATTTTTTCTTCCTCACAGAATTATTTTTCTCTTCTGAATGCCGTAGGTAGTACCAGTCTACATTATTTTCCGATAGCGTTACTAACACACAGTGACCTGACAGAAATCCTATAAACAAATTTATATTATTTTTCACTGTGTGTAGTTCAGTTCTGCGTTAGAGTTCCAGTTTTATCAGACATCTTTTCTTCAGAATCTTTTTTCAATAGAATTCGTATCTTTTTCACTGTGTCTGTATTATGTTTCACTGTGTGCAGTTCAGTTCTGCGTTAATCTTATCTGCTACTGCGTGTAGTTCGATTCCTCGTCGCCACTGATATGTCCCGCATTATAACGACGAAACTTCTTCGTTTGTGTGACTGGCTTGTACGGCGTACCTCGCCGACTGATACGGCTTGCTGTGTCTGTCCACTATTTATCAGTAGTGGAACAGCTCACTTCTCACTTGCGGGTGTCCGCCACAACACCTTTATAGAAGAGATAAATATAACTAAGATATCAATGGAGGGGTATGTGCACCAAAGTGGAATTTTCGTTACTCACACTAGGTGATATAAGACAATGGAAGCAATGTGCCCTTCAAAAACCAAAGCATAGTGGCACTTCACTGTTCTATGTAGGAAGGAGTAAATCATCCCTACTTCAATGTACTTGAGTCAGCAACCGGTGTCCTTAAAGGTGGCTGCCAGAATTGAATATGTCTGGGTTAGTGGTATGTAGCCACAATATCATTGAAAATAACATTAGTAACCACAACAACAGTAGCAACAACAAGAATAGCAATACCAAAAACTGTAGATTCCCTGATCATATCCGAGACACTTGAGAGAAGTGGGGACGGATGTGACAGGAGAGTAGTGCTCTCTTGCCTTCACCCCATCCCTCCAAATTATCAATAACGCCAATTTAAGTGACTAACACGCAGACACATGTACCAACCTACCTCGGCCCTCTTCGTTCAAGCTCCTCCATTGCAATGACTTTTCATCATATAATGAAGAGATGAAGGAGAAAATGGATCACAGTAAACTGTTATAGTCAGGTGTAAGATAGAAAAAGGTTTGCAACCGTCGTTCTACTACAAAAGAAAAGAAAAAAAAACACGGAAAAGTCGATGGGACGGCGAAGAGTCTGTAGACTGCCCGCTCACTTGTTACTGCTACCTACCACATAAACACATAAAAGAACTACAGCCACATCGATAAAAGCAACAAAAAATAACAATAATAGGTAAAAACACAGCCACAACAACCTCTGTAAACGAAAACGAAAGAATATAGATATAAGCTGGCAACAACAACAATAACGGAAACAACTTACAAAGACAAACCCCTCAACTACTCCGTATTCCAAAGAAAGAATGAGTGGATAGAATATATAAAAGAAACAAAGAAACAGAGACACAGTTAGGGACGGAGCAAGCATCGACCAACTTCTCTAAGAAACAAATAAGCTTCTCCTTCGAACTACGACCGAAATTCACAACTACTTACTATGCAAATTCACGCACGAAATGGGCACTTTTAATGTTGAAACAGTTCACACAATATTACAGAGAACATTTAGGGAATCCTGAGAAAAGGTTTGTTTGGTTGTCTCGTGTTGTAAGGTAAGTGACCTCTTCCATTCATTCTCCACTCAACAACTCGGTACTGTGTGTGAATAATGTGATCCGGGATCCGTTCGGAAGCAAAATCACTTTCTTAATGACCCCAGATCACCGGATTAGATATGGTATTCATCTGGGAGGAGTATTACGAGCTTTATGGATACGTATCAAACTTTCGTGCCTCTCCCTTGGCAGATGTTTATCGCAACTGGCAACTAATGGGATAATACTCAACTATGTTAACCGGGGAGTATGTACGCAGTTGAAAAAGAACGCAGAAATAGGGAAAATCACCGATAATGTCTGGCGAATAATCCTGCACAGCACAAAGGTTAAGGTTTTGAAAGTACTTGCGAAGCAATTGAGCTTACTGTCGGTAGGTACTATGGTGGGAAGTGTTGGCGTTTAACGA
>NC_142928.1:132738277-132768277 GCF_046866305.1 Octopus bimaculoides
GGTATCTCCTACTGAGGAAGGATAAGGAGCCAGAAACGTGTATAGGAGTCCGATGTAGAGTGACACTGTGCATATAAGGTATTTTCGCACCTTTTTAACATAGGCGAAAATTTTTCTCCACGGGAAAATGCAGGGAAATTGCCTTTAAAAGTTAAAATATTTCACAAACATAGTTTATCTAAACTAAAGTTTGCTTGTTTCTCATCACTGCTTAGCACAGGTATTTCTGTATCTATTCAGACCAGGCGGTCCGCGAGTGCAACACAGTCACTGATATTGATTGCTCTGGGAGGAAGCTACAACTTTATAATCTACTCACGTTTACCTCTCTTCGGTATTTCTTACTTAGGAAGATTAATGAGCCAGAAATGCGTCTATGAACATGATAGAAGGCGACATTGAGCAGGTAAGATGTTTTTATACCTTTTTCCCGAAGCGAGATTATTTTTCTTCATGGTAAACTGCTGCAAAATTTCCTTCGGAAGTTAAAATTTGTCACAAATATATTTGAAAAACAAGAACTAATTTCTACCATACATGCAGTCACGCATACAGCCACCCACTCAGGCGGTCAGCCAACCAGCTAAACAACCAGCATCTCTACCAACAATTACTTGATATAATTAATACAACTGACCACAACAATTACTTGATATGTAGTTTCAAATGACGATGTATGACCATTGAAAGGATGGATTGTATCATAAAATGTTTCATTTTGCTACATGTGGTGATTTTCCCGTTTCTGAAAAACATTTGTCGCAGATTTGTTCTCTCACACTAACCTTCGTCTCTCTCTCTCTCTCTCTCTCTCTCTCTCTCTCTCTCTGTCTATCTGTCCATCTGCTTCTGTTTGTCTGTCTGTCTGTCTGTCTGTCTGTCTGTCTGTCTCTCTCTCTCTCTCTCTCTCTCTCTCTCTCTATATATATATATATATATATATATATATATATATATATCCTTCTGTCTGTTTGTCTATCTATCTCTCTGATTATGTCTGTTTATTAACCACATCTCTCTCTCTCTCTCTCTCTCTCTCTCTCTGTGTATATATATATATATATATATATTTGTCGAACTACTAAGGTACACGGACGTAAACATCCAAACACCAGTATCAAGCAGTGTGATGTGGTGTGGTGTGTTGGGGCAGACACACACACACACGCACACACACAAACACAAACACATACACACACACACACACACACGCACGCACGCACACACGCACACATACACACACACACACACACACACGCACACCCACACGCAAATATACGATGTTTATCAAATTCACTCACAAGTTGTATGTCGGCTCGAGGCTTTACTGGAAGACACTTGCCCAAAGTACAACGAAGTGGGATTGAACTTGAAGACATGTGATTGCAAAGCGAGTTTCTTCACTACACAGCCATGCATGAAATGAAATGATAACAAAAAGACTGCGGTCATCAGGCCGTGTTCCAACACCATTTCACAAATCACATCTCAACCAGCCATTCGTAGCATTCATTTTTATATCATTATGTAGTTTTCAGTAATTTAGATGAAGATCAAAATACTTAATCACGCTCAAACACTGTATATGTGTGTATGTGTCTTTTTCCCGTCTTTATTCTACGTCCAATCTTAACTACTATTTATTATTAGCTATTAGCGCCACCTGATTGAAATCGAACGATAAATAATTTTCAAAGGGTCGACGTTTATAATCTGAAATAGTTGTATAGATTTTCAATAGCTATATATTGATTACAACAGTTACAGTTTGTCCTCGCTATTCTGAAGTGCTAATAGTGGCGACAGACTGAAATATGTTGCAATGTGGTTAGCCTTTCAGCGGTAAAGTTATTTGAGTCGATCAGAACTTAGAGTTTCCGCTGAAGACACATTATCAATACTAGTTAGAAGGTATGAACAACAAACATTTTGGCTGGTTGTCTCCTACCCGGTCCACTCAGCTATCTACAGCTCTTTGGCTTCCCGTTAATTTCGATCTGTTATTGAGAAATAGAAGAAAATAGTAAACAGTGTCTGAGACTGCTTTGAAACCCAATACAGTTACTGGTACATGAAGCATGAAAGACGAATTCAACGACTGCAATATTATATAAACAAAATAGAAATGTGATCTCTCTCTCTCTCTTTCTCTCTCTCTCTCTTTCTCTCTCTCTCTCTCTTTCTCTCTCTCTCTCTCTCTCTCTCTCTCTCTCTCTCTCTATATATATATATATATATATATATATATATATATATATATATATATATATATATATATATATGTATACACACACACACACACACACACACACACACACACACACACACACACACACACACACACACACATATGTATATATATAAAATACAAAATGGGACAAGAACGCAAAATATCCAGACAGTTAGGTGATACAAAAAAAGGGACAACAAAACATCCAGATAGACGATACAAAGAAAACAAGGACGGGTCATTCGGAGCTTTCTTTCCTCAGTCGAGTTCCAGATTATCTTTGCAATTTCGGCTGGTTATACTCGAGATTGCTCCAGTCAGGCGGTTCTGGCAACGACCATGCTAAAAAGGTATTTTTTACGTGCAACCTGCACGGGAGCCAGTCCGGCGGCACTGATAACGACCACACTATATATATATATATATATATATATATATATATATATATATATATATATATATATACATATATATATATATATATATATATATATATATATATATATATATATGTATATATACATGTAAAAAAAGTCCGTTTTTGTGCTTTATGTTCCCTTCCTTTTTCTAACGTCCTGTACCAGGATATGCATCTATATATACATGTAGATGTAGGTATGTACATATATGTATATATACATGCATATGCTCATATATCATTTGTATTATATATATATATATATATATATATATATATATATCTTATTCTGCTTGTCATGAAACGTGCTTGTTCGAATGTTACGAGTTAACGAAATTTAATCATGAAACAAAATCGGAAACGTGTTCGAAATATTTAGCATAATGAGTCAGGTCTGAGTGTTAGGCTTTATGCAACCATAACTATCGAATGAAATCGCAGACACAATCGAATACCTTAACATATATATATATATATTTGATTAATAAATCCAAAGGGGGATAAAACTCTTTTACAAGAATTTTATCAAGAAGCCAGTGTGTAAAAAAAATTTCATAAGGGAAATTTCTATTCCCAAGAATATAATTATTCGTTTATATTTATATAATGGGCATTACCACAGAAAAAATAATAATGGGCATTACTACAGAAAAAATATATGTATATATATATATATATATGTCTTCCCTTCTTCGTAGCTCTCCTGTCTGACCACCTCTGTCCGGCCATCGCAATGATCAACCGCTAGCCACTAAGCTTTTTTTATTCTCTCTCTGTTTATTTTCTCGTGTTCCTTTCTGTTGAAGAGCGTAGACTCGAAACATAAAAGACTTTCTCACCTTTCCGAGCGTTAAACTAATACACCTGTTTGTTGTTTACACAACTGTCTTCGTCTTTTCTTTTTGTTTTGTTTTGTTTTGTAAATTCCAAGTATATATATGTATACATAAGTGTTTCTGTTTTCCTATCTTGCATGTGCAACACGAGTCGTTAAACAAACAAGAAACAAAAGTAGGCAAGTTGGTCAGATACAACAAACACTGCTGGTTTTATGTCAGAAGGTCCTTTTCACCACGTTGATTTACATAAACGTGTTAATACATGCATATATACATATGCAAATGCAAGTATGTGGTCTACTGGATTTCTGTTGACTCTCTAGAGTTCATTCACCCTTCAACTGCTTCTGATATTCATGCTGCTGGGTATTCTGAGGTCATACGCGTCACTATGGGAGCTTTGGACGATGTTGCTGTTTTAGTCTCCGACGGCTCTATCGTTCACAGATAGAACTGCCTTAGATAACTTACTAGTAGCAAGTCTCTGATTTTCATATGCCTATTCTGACAACAAATTTTATGTCTATCTATATATAAGTAGATCTCTCTGCTTGTCTGTTTTTCTATCTATCTATCTATCTATCTATCTATCTATCTATCTATCTATCTATCTATCTATCTATCTATCTATCTATCTATCTATCTTTCTTTCTTTCTGCATATATATATATATATATATATATATATATATATATATATATATATATATATATATATATAGGTTATGAGAGGTAATGGTGTCAATAAGACCTAAACGTGTCAGGTAATGCTGAGTAAGTGCTATGGATAGACCATAGTTAAACTCCAGGTTCGGTGATTATGCGAATAAGGAGTCCAACGTAGGTCATATATCAGCATGTGTATATAAAAAATTTTTTTCAGAATGAGATATAAAAAAAACAAGGCTGGGAAGATTTTAGAACATTTATAAATAGGTTTTACAGCTGTTTCCAGGATATTTATTATATCCCTTCATCGGAGACGGTGTGAGAAAATGGTTAAGCAATAGCTAATTTAGATAAGATACGAAATAGATAGTGAAGTGGAGGAATGAAAATAGATGTGAGATATTATGCAGGGATATTGCATTTGTAGATCCATTATTTAGGCAGAATGGTATACATATAAGATTCCAATATCTTGTGAGTAAAATTCTATAGTATTTAAAATTGGTCATTCCAAGTATAGAGTTTGTACACAGTGCTAGTGAATCGAGGGTTTTATTTAAAGTGACCTAAAAGCAAGGAATGTATTTGTAAGGTCAAATCGAAAACAGGAAGAGAGGAATAAAGAAAAGAGAAAAAAAAATAAGAAAAAAATAAGAAAAAAACAGGAAGAGAGGAATAAAGAAAACAAAGAAAAAAGGATAAACGAAAAACAAGGAGAGAGATAATAAAGAGATGAAGACGAAAAGTGTACCATTAGAGGTTAGTGAAGATAACTTGAAAGTAGGAGTGGGGAGGTTAGGGTGATAGAGTGAGAAAGATATTAGTATATAAAAAAGATGATAGGGTAAAGAGTAAAGGAGTGTCAGATAGAAGGAATGGGGGTGATAGAGAAAGAGAGGTATAATAGTGTAAAAGGTAAAGGAGTGTAAGTTATGTAGTGATAGAGTCTAAGTGATGGGGCAGGGAGAGGGGTAGTAATATGGTGGAATAAAGAATTTAGGAATATAGATTAGGTGGTTGGACAGGTCAGTGCTTAGTAGTAGTAGTATATATATATATATATATATATATATATATATATATATATATATATATATATATATATATATATATCCCGACGCTGTATGGGCTCCGTAAGGACCACAAAGTAACAACTAATCCTGTAGTGGGACCACCAAGAAGACCAGTTTGTGGAGCGAATGTCGCTAGTAACTACAGGATTTCCTACTTCCTCTCAATGATCATACGCCCCATAATCCCGATGTCACCTGATGTCTGTGAAAGCACGGAAGATCTCCTCAGCAGGATCAACGACTGCAACAACACTTGCAACCTGACAGGGTGTATAGTGGGTAGCATGGATGTGGTATCACTATACCCATCTATCGACGTGGATTTTGCAGTGGAAAAGTGCGTGGAGATGATCAACGAGAGCGAAGTAGAGTTCCAAAAAGTCAACACAGAAGAACTGGGCCTCCTACTTAGATTGACATATGACGATGTATATCTAGATAGATACGACCTTAGAGATTTCTGCCCTAGTAGACGTCTAAGAGGTAGACCACCCACAATTACCTCTATGGCTAGGAAGACCCCTATAGAGAGATGGAGTGGATGGACCAGAGCCATACGGACCCCCACTAATATCCACCAGGTAAAGAAAATGATCGCACATGCACTAGGAGCTAGTATAAAGGTCACCCTAAAAGGCCACACCTTTAAATTTAACAACAAATTATACGCCCAGGACGAGGGGGAAGCCATCGGTGTTAGTATCGCCGGTGATGTGGCCAATCTCTTCATGGTATGGTGGGACAGAAGGCTTAAGGAACGCCTGACACAGAACTCCATACTCGTGAATGTGTACTCTCGATATGTCGATGATATCAACTTAGTGGTAAAGACACCCCCACAAGAGAGTACCCCTGAAATAGAAATAGAAACTAAGACTATGGAGAGCATCCAGCAAATAGCTAACTCCATCCACCAGAGTATTAAAGTTACGATAGACTACCCTACTAAACACCCTAACCATAGATTACCTGTATTAGATACTGAACTCTGGCTAGAAACTAAGAACAATAAAACCAGAATCCTCCATTCACACTATACAAAACCTATGGCCTCCAAATACCTGATCCACCGGAACTCGGCTATTGCGGACAATGCCAAATTCAACATATTGATGGCAGACCTCGTCAGAGTAATGCGAAATGTCTCCTGCATGTGCGACCCTACAGAATTAAAGAGACATATACAACGTTTCGTCCACCGCATGCAGTTCTCAGGTTACAGCCATAAAGAAAGGATCAGGGTATACAAAGGAGCTATGAAGAAGTTTGAAACAATCAAACGCAACGATAGGAATGGGATTTGCCCACTCTATAGGAGCAAATCATGGAACACCATAGAAAGGACTAAGAAGAAAATAGGGAAGGCAAGCTCATGGTACGATAGCCACAAGTACTAGAGCGTCATGTTCGTCGACACCACCCCTAGAGGCGAACTGGCGTACCGCTTTAGAAGGGCCCTAGACAAACTTAAGCTAAGAATTAAGGTTGTTGAAAGGCCAGGCAACCCTATTAAATCCCTTATCAGTAGAACATACCCTTTCAGTAGAATCCCCTGCACTGATAGGAACTGTATCGTATGTAGATTTAGCCCACAAACGAACTGCAAAACCAGAAATGTGGTCTATAGTATAAGATGTACAGCGGGACGATGCAGAAATAAGACAATGACATATGTAGGCGAAACAGCAAGGAGCATAGGGGAGCGGGCAAACGAACATTGGAGGGAACTTAAGGAAGGGAAGAACTCATCAGTTCTGTACCAGCACGCTGAGCAAGAACATAGAGGCTCAATCAACAACATAGAAATTAAAATCTTATCTACACATAGCAGTGATGCAGCACTTAGACAAATTACTGAAGCTACACACATAATAGAAGAGAAACCTAGCCTGAATAGGAAACTAGAATGGAACACTAACACACACCACTAACAAACCACAGCATGTGACAACATGTTACCCATAAACCAATAATAATATGAACAAAGTATAATACAATACATAGATAAACAAATGGAATTAAATACTACATACGTTAACAAAATTTAATCAAACACAAAAAAACAAAAAAAAACACACACACATAAACAAATAAATAAATAAAAACAAATACAAACGAACACGTATTAACAGAGAATATAGGTGATACAGACACTCTCCATACACACATGCACTTACAAAAGACACAGACACATTGAAGGACACGCATGCGTAGACACATACAATAGGAATACAAAATACAAAATGGCTGATAGTTAGCAAGGTGAGACACACATAAGAAAGAAGGAAACAAAGGACCACTGATGAGGTCACAGAAGTGTGACGAAAGAACTCTGGCCGAAATAAGATTAAGATTAATGTAATATAAAGCTGAAGCAAATTAACACCAAATATACAGTGCGTGTGTTTTTATTGGCTAAACTGGCAATATGACCATCCCCAAGTACAACAACATCTGTTTCAACACACGATTTCACATCAAAAATCTTGCAAAACAAATATATATATATATATATATATATATATATATATATATATATATATATATATATATATAGTGTGTGTATGTATATACATATGTATGCTTATATTTATAAACATTCATATATATATATATATATATATATATATATATATATATATATATATATATATATGTATGTATGTATGTATGTATGTATGCATTCTCACTGTCCTGTTTTTGTTACTACTTTCACTCTCCGCAAAAAAAATCGCAATTTTTATTATTTAATTTGCTTAGCGGAAAGGACTGTTTTAACGAAGTCACGTCTCGTCCCTACCTTCGAAACGCGGAGTAGATAAAACAGGGGACAACTGATGAAGGGAATGTTCTTTATGTTGCTTGTCTCGTTTCTCTGTTATTTTTTTTTCGTTGTACCAAAAAAGTTCGTTTTCTATGTTTTTGCTTTTTATGTTCCCGTTTCTCATTTTGTCTATGTTTTTTGGATGTCCTGTACCCATATATGCATGTATATATACATATATATGTAGGTATTTAGATATATGTATGTATATGTACATATATGTATTTATGTATAGTAATGCCCTTAATATAAATGAATATATTTAAAGGGAAAAATTTTTAAAACATTTCCCTTATGAGGCTTTTCACGCTGACTACTTGGTAAATTCTTTTAAAGATTTTATCCTATGTTATAGGATAATATAGAAATATATACATATATATAAATATAAATATATAAATATATATATATATATATATATATATATATATATATATATATATATATATATATATATATATATATATATATATATATATTTATATATATATATATATATACACATATATATACATACATATATATATATATATATATATATATATATACATACACACACACACACATATATATATACATATATATACACACACGCATAAACACACACATTTATATATAATAAAACCTCGGGTAATGTTCTAGATCCGTTTCTAAAAATGCTGCGTGAAAGGGGGTCATTCTGACACAGCATACACAAACAGAAATATGTAGTTGATAGGCTATTTTTAACTGTGAGACGAACACAAAAGATGATTGTAAACATCACCAAAACAACTTAAAAATCCAGAGACGCACTATTACACCTTCTTAGTACTTAATAACCTTAGATAACCTTATGCAATGTGGTGCTAGTCATTATGATCTAAACTTATGATGAAGCCACTTTAATTAAGATTTCGATGCCTTGCTGTGCTAATTTTCTGCAACATTTTCATTGGCGCAGACGTGATTGTGTGGTAAGAAAGAAGTATGCTTCTCAACTACAGGGTTCAGTCCCACTGCGTGGCACCTTGGGCAAGTGTCTTTTAATACAGCCTCGGGCCGACCAAAGCCTTGTGAGCGAATTTGGTACATGGTAACTGAAAGAAGCCTTATATATTTTTGTGCGTGCTTGTATTTGTGTTTCTGCCCCTACCACCAATTGACAATCTATGTCTGTTTGTTAGCATTCCTATCCCCATAACCTAGTGCTTCGGCAAAAAGTGACCGTTAGAATAAGTATTAGGCTTAAAAAGAAAAATTATTGAGTTCGATTTGTTCAAACCCACCGAGACTAATGCCCCAGTATGGCCGCAGACCAAAGATTGAAACTATTTAAGGCTAAAGTTTTATCATGAGCTATCATTAATGTCTCCAATCCCTGCTTATTGACATTTTATATATCTTTTTCTTTCAACCTGTACTTGTTTCAGTCATTAGACTGCGGCCATGCTGGGGCACCGCCTTGAACATTGTTTAATCGAATGTATCGACTCCAGTAATTACATATTTGAAGCCTGGTGCTTATTCTATCGGTCCATTTTACTGAACCGCTAAGTTATGGAGAGTTAAACACACCAGCACTGGTTGTCAAGCTGTGGTGGCGGGGTACAAACACAGAAAAGTGCGGGCGCACAAACATACGACAGGCTTCTTTCAGTTTCCATCTACAAAATCCACTCACAAGGCATAGCTATAGTAGAAGACACGTGGTCAAGGTGCCACGCAGTGGGAATGAAACCATATGGTTGGGAAGCAAGCTTCTTACTCCACAGCCAGAAACTTTCCTCCTTCATACAGTTCTCGGTTTTTTAGTAACAGGCTGCTTTGATATTATCTACGCTCTTCATGACTTGATAGTTTTTCAAAAATGTCCATCAAAAATGGCCATCAAAAATGTCCATCAAAAATGGCCATCAGTTGCTTTAGTGTAAGGCGGCCAGCTGGCAGAATCGTTAGCACGCCAGGCAGAATGTTTAGTAGCATTTCGTCCGTCTTTACATTCATTATTGTCATCTATTGTCATTTATTGTCATCTTTTAATATTAATTTACTGTAAGGCGGTGAGCTAGCAAAATCGTTAGCACGCCAGGCAAGATACGTAGCAGCAATTCGTCCGTCTTCGTGCTCTGAGTTCAAATTCTGCCGAGGTCTGCTTTGGATTTCACCCTTTCTGGGTCGATAAAATAAATGCCAGTTGAATACTAGGGTCGATATAATTGACTTATCTTCTCCCTCGACACTGCTGACCTTGTGCCAAAATTTGAAGCCAACTGTTTCTTTAATGGTTTTGAAAGTATAACGTGAGTTGTTCATATTGGTAACAGAAATTTCATTCTGATTTGTAGTTTGGAGGAAGGAAGCAGTGGTGCTTAGTGATAAGTGTGTCGGGATGACTGGATCCTCCGTCGATTTCGGCGATGAGTAATCAGTTGTTCAATCAACTAAAGGACTTACAATTTGGAATTAAATAGTGATGTCAAATAGTATTCTACAGACACGTGTACTCTTAACGTAACCCTCAGGCAGAATGAGCATCTCAACATTTGTCTGGGTTGCACCTTTGAATTATATACAAAACTTATCCGAGAGGCTTCCAAACAGTTTCCGCACATTCAGTTTCATTTTCAATGCTAGGGTTGATCCAAGACATCTCCCGAAAATGCCACACACACATTGGTTTCAAAGCAAACTTTCTAACCATTCGGCCTTGCTATATACATACACACATACATACATACATACATACATACATACATACATACACACATACATAGACACACACATACATACAAACATACATACATATACACACATGTATGTGTATATATATATAATATAAATAATATACGTATGCATACACACGCGCGCGCGCATATATATATACACGCATATATAGGTACAGGACGTCACAAACAGTAAACAACATGAAATACGAGAACAAATGAGTTGAATACGCAAACAACGAGAGAAACAAATGGAAAACAGGACAATTAACGTAAAGAATGTCTCTTCATCAGTTGTCGGCTGCTTATCTACTCCTCATTTCGAGCATTAAACGATATATATATATATATATATATATATATATATATATATATATATATATTCTTCTTTGCTGCCTGTATTTTTGGGCGAAATGTTCTATAGGACATAAGATAAAATTTTTAGTTATTTGTTTTTAGAATTTTCATGCCCCGTCGGATGTACACATTACATCTCTATGCACATTTCAACTGTGCTTGCACTTAAATTCTTTAATAATCCACTGCTTATAAACCCACTCATATATTGGTTAAAGCACATCATGTTCTGAATGATGTCAGACATCGATGATTCGGTTTAATTCGAGGACCCGCGTTTAGGCTTCATAAAGGCAAAACACCGACGTCTGGCAGTCTTTTGACGTCATTCGGAGCATGCTGTAGTTTTTCCTGCACTAAGTCTAAAAAGAAAAAAATTTCTAAGATAAAATTCTACAGCTGGTGCTGTTCTGCATTTGTGTATACATTATGAATGGTATACACTCCTTCATACTTTCACCGTTAGAAATGCAGTGCACCAGAGATTAGTCAATCGGAAACCTAGAATCAACGGCGCTATTGTTCACGAATTCATATTTAAGATAGATAAATAAATAAATAAATAAATAAATAAATAAATAAATAAGATCAGGTATGGTTATATTATTAAGAAGCACGCTTTGCAACAACGTACTTTTGGGCTCAGTCCCACTGCGTGGCATCTAGGTAAGAAAGAATTGGAAACGCATTGTGAATAGCGATGTATAAAAATATCTGCTAGTGTGGCACTCCGTCGCTTACGACGTCGAGGGTTCCAGTTGATCCAATCAACAGAACAGCCAGCTCGTGAAATTAACGTGCAAGTGGCTAAGCACTCCACAGACACGTGTACCCTTAACGTACTTCTCGGGGGAGATTCAGCGTGACACAGTGTGACAAGGCTGGCCCTTTGGATTACAGGCACAACAGAAACAGGAAGTAAGAGTGAGAGAAAGTTGTGGTGAAAGAGTACAGCAGGGTTCACCACCATCCCCTGCCGGAGCCTCGTGCAGCTTTAGGTGTTTTCACTCAATAGACGCAACCAACGCCCGGTCTGGGAATCGAAACCGCGATCCTCCGACCGCGAGTCCGCTGCCCTAACCACTGGGCCATTGCGCCTCCACATCTGCTAGTGTACGCGATACATAAAGATGTATGTATGTATGTATGTATGTATGTATGTATGTATAAGGACAATATAACACTGGGGTGGAAGGTAACATACTTTTATAGTAGATCACAACGTTGTGATCTACTGTTAAAATCTGATATCTTTTATCCACGAGTTATATTATCGTTGTATTAGTAGTAGTCATCAGTCGGTCTCAAGAAGCCATGGATCTGCGCCCAAAGAAATCGTGACAGCTGCTGATGGTGGTGCGGCGTCTGTTGTGGCAATAGAAGCCCACACGGGAATGGCAGTCACGCATGCAGCGACTGCATTTGAAGGAGCTCTCTATCGGTGCTACTGGTTTTTCCTTCCGTGGAGGCGAGTTCCTGTTTTTCTTTCGCTATTGATCTCATACAAAGAGGAGTTCCATATGTGTATTAAGCCCTGGAACATGCCCCCACTGCAGGATATCGTGTGGTAGCCAAATAACGACATAAGACCGCTTATACGCTCGTTACGAGGTTTTCACCCGAATTATACTGCGTCTGTGTGTGTGTGTGTGTGTGTGTGTGTGTGTGTGTGTGTGTGTGTGTGTGTGTGTGTGTGTGTGTGTGTGTGTGTGAGTGTGCGCGCGTTCGTGTGTCTGTGTGTGTATGTGCATATGAAAGTATTTGTATGTGTGTATGCGTATGCGTGTGTGCCTGTCTTCGTGTTTTGTTTGTCCGCACCATCATCGTATCACAACCGGTGTCGGTTTTTTTTTTCTTTTATGTTTTTACATCCTTGCAACTTAACGAGAACATGTACCAAACTTCAAAAATAAAAAAAAAATAAAAAAAATCTGGAGTCAATTTCTTCGACTAAAAACCCTTCTGGGCAGTGACCTTGCTTGATTGCAGGCCAATGACTGAAAACAAATAAAGGATAAAAGAAAAAGATAAAACAGATTTTAAAAACTAAATAAACTATGCCGCCGCCTATACTTAAGTCGATGCAATACATTATATCTGCTGTTTTGTAATGCTAAAGTTCACTAGAATCGGATATAATTTGCGTAACGTCTGCGAGAGAATTCTAACGTTTAAGGCAAGGATGGTCCTTGAACTTTATTGAACTGAAGTACTGCTGATGTAGTAATTCCCAATCAATTTCCTAGGACTCTTATACTTTTGCTTTGAAGTTCTTTAGAACTAAATACTGCTGTAAAGTTTTAATTTTGTCTTCTTTGATTTCTCTTATGTCTCAACAGCATTCTCAACATCTGAATCGATTTCTGTTTGATTAAACACAAGGCCAATATCCGCTGTGGAGAGGTTGAAAATTGAGTCGACTGAATCGAAAAGGGCTAAGCGGGACCCCTAAACGCAATAGTTATCTATCTATCTATCTATCTATCTATCTATCTATCTATCTATCAATCAATCAATCTATCTATCTATCTATCTATCTATCTATCAATCTATCTATCTATCAATCTATCTATCTATCTATCTATCTATCTATCTATCTATCTATCTATCTATACACATACGCTAAAAGCACATTTTCGATACTCTATTTCACCCATGTTCTCTCTTCCTGTCTGTTAATTGGTTGGGCTGACTGTTCCTATGTATCTACATTCATATGTGTTTGTTTGCTTGTTTGTGTGTGTGTGTGTGTGTGTGTGTGTGTGTGTGTGTGTGTGTGTGTGTGTGTGTGTGTGTGTGTCTTCGCCCGCGTGAGTACCTGTATGTACATAAATATTTGTGTGCAAAGGTAGAGAGACAGACAGTCAGATAGATAGATAGATAGATAGATAGATAGATAGATAGATAGATAGATAGATAGATAGATAGACAGACAATCAGAGAGAAAGATCTACAGATATACGTAGTCGAGAAAGATAAACAGAATTGTTGTCAGAATTGGCAAGTGAAAACCAGAGACTAACTACTAGTAATTTATCTAAGCCAGTTCTGCCTGTGGATGATAGAGCCGTCGGAAACTAAAACAGCAACATATCCGTCCAAAACTCGCATGGTGATGCATATGACTTCAGAACACTCAGTAGCATGAATAGCAGAAACAGTCAAAGGGTGAATGAACTCTAGCAAGTCAACAGAAATTCAGTAAACCACATACTTGCATTTGCATATATGTATCCATATATATGTGTATGTGTGTGTGTGTGATTTATGTAAATCAACGTGGGGAAAAGGACGTTCTCACATAAAACCAGCGGTGTTTGTTGTGTCTAACCAACTTGCCTACTTTTGCTTCTTGTTTGTTTAACGACTCGTGTTGCACATGTATCTGAGAGTATAAACTGCAATGTGTCGGCATCTTTGCGCCGTTTTCCTCCCCCAAATACAGGACAAAACTCGAAATACTTGCAACTACAGAAACATATGTTTGCATGTATGCACGGGTGTGTGCATGCGTATAAACAAGCTTGCATACGTGTTAGTGTGTATGTGTGTGTATTGAATATATTATATGCAATACATACGCGCCCGCGCGCGCACGCACACACACACACACACACACACACACATACACACACACACATATATATATGTGTGGGTGGGTGCTCTCCTGTCGAAGACGACGTACGAGAGTTAGCTGTTGCCGAACGACTTGCACAAATGATTTGTTTATAGCGATCAAATATTCGTGCTGCACATTAGCACACACTCTCTCCATCAAATCGATGTTGTCTGAACAGGTGCACGGTGTATGGGATAACATGCGTCAGATGTCGAAGTGATTGCAGAGCAACGTGCGATGAAAAGTTTTGCTCAAGAACACAATCTTGTCAAGGAATTGAAACCATGATCTCGCGATCGTGAGTGCAACACCCCAACCACTAGGCCATGCGCCTTCATATAGGCTATGTGATCATCATCATCATCATCATCGTTTAACGTCCGCTTTCCATGCTAGCATGGGTTGGACGATTTGACTGAGGACTGGTGAAACCGGATGGCAACACCAGGCTCCAGTCTGATTTGGCAGAGTTTCTACAGCTGGATGCCCTTCCTAACGCCAACCACTCAGAGAGTGTAGTGGGTGCTTTTACGTGTCACCCGCACGAAAACGGCCACGCTCGAAATGGTGTCTTTTATGTGCCACCCGCACAAGCCAGTCCAGGGGCACTGGCAACGATCTCGCTCGAAAATCCTACAGGAGCCAGTCAGGCGGTACTGGCAACGGCCACGCTCAAAATGGTGCATCTCATGTGCCACCCGCACAAGAACCAGTCCAGGGGCACTGGCAACGATCTTACTTGGCTTGCCGGGTCTTCTCACGCACAGCCCATTTAGTGTGTATGTGTGTGTATTGAATATATTATATGCAATACATACGCGCCCGCGCGCGCACGCACACACACACACACACACACACACACATACACACACACACATATATATATGATATATATATATATATATATATATATATATATATGTGTATGTGTATGTGTGTGTGTGTGTGTGTGTGTGTGTGTGTGTGTGTGTGTGTGTGTGGAGGCGCAATACCCAAGTGGTTAGGGCAGCGGACTCGCGGTCGAAGGACCGCGGTTTCGATTCCCAGACCGGGCGTTGTGTGTGTTATTTGAGCGAAAACACCTAGGCTCCGGCAGTGGGTGGTGGCGACCCCTGTTGTACTCTTTCGCCCCAAATTTCTCTCACTCTTTCTTCCTGTTTCTTGAGTAACGCTGCGACGGACTAGCGTCCCGTCCAGCTAGCGGGGAACACATAGGCCATAGAAGCCGAGAAACCGGGCTCATGAGCCTGGCTAGGATTTAAAAGGCATAAGTAATGATAATAATAATAATAATAATAATAATAATATATATATATATATATATATATATATATATATATATATATATATATATATACGTTTATACAGTCATACACACACACACACACACACACACACACACACACACACACACACACACACACACATTTGTTTCCTCACTCACTCCCACTCGCACACAGCAACGTCTACGCAGACTTACCTTCTACCCACACGCAAGTATAAGTACCTGGACGGCACAACGAGACACACGACGTGGTCTTCTTATATATGATGTTAACAAGAGTAACCGCCTAAATGTCACTTAAAGAGGATCATGGCTACAGTTCCTGTCTACTTAAACACTATTATATTTCTCTTCTGTAGTCAAGTATGTTTCTAAAGACAACTAAGTCCTTGATGCTCAGTAGCGTTAATAGAACCCAACTCGAAATAATCCTAGTCGATTTTATTCCTGTCTAGACTAGTGCAGTTCGTTATGTATTTATAGCAAAATATTATTTTTCAGCGAATGTGCTGTACACTTTGCAAAAAGGTTAGTTTATTTGTTTATTTTTATGCTTTAATCTTCTCTATTCATTCTTTGAGTTTGGTACGCCGGGTATAAATGCAATGAACTGTAGGTCTAAAAACCAAGCCATTGTTGCATAATTCAATACAAAGAGACAGGTCTTCTCGTAATAATTAATTAGTTAACTCCTATAGTTTTGTACTATCATTATCGTTTGAAAAATAAGAGGAAAAATGACATTCACTGTTAAAGCTGATACTTTTGGTTTTTTTCCTGCTTTGTTGTCTTTGTTTTTGTTTACGTGTACGCGTTTTCGTTAGTTAATTATTTTTACATTTTTTGTCACCTTTGTCTGTATCTGTATGCCTGTTTGTCTGTCTGTCTCCTCCCCTCTCACATTCACATCTACGAATATGTATGTTTCGCAGGCCTCTATCAGAACCCTGTCTCCTTCAGGTTCCAGATTGCCTTTTCTGTCGTTTGTCCGCTCACACACTCACTCACTCTCTCTCTCTCTCTCTCTCTCTCTCTCTCTCTCTCTCTCTCTCTCTCACTCTCTCTCACACACACACACACACACACATATATATATATACACGTATGCACACACACACGCACGCGCGCGTGTGCCCCCCCCCACTTTTATATATAATACATACATACATACATACATACATACATACATAGCAGAACCTTTATTGATTACAACGATCGTTTCGAAGCATCCTGCATCGCTTCCTCGCTGGTAGGAAACTACAGTTAATTTCGATGCATCCTACAGTACAGAAATGTCCCATCAGGTGATGCAATAATGTACCTAGTTACATAAATAATGTTTCCTTCGTTCAGATACATACATACATGCATACATACATACATACATACATACATACATGATGGCTGTAATCTCGTGTTCAAATATTGCTATCGCCTGATCAAAAGTCCACACATGCGAAGGCTACGACCAACCATTTTTGTGATAGGTCTTACTTTTTTTTTCAAGCGATGCTTGTGCATGATGGGGTTTTTTTTGTAGTGGGGAAAGGATTTGCACAAATCCAATCCCAATCTCGAACATGGACAACATAAACTCGAAAAGAACTAGTCTATATCATCGAATATTGTCAGTGTCACAACATACATACATACATACATACATACGTACATACATACATATATACATACATACATATGTTGGCAGTGGAGTCGTGACCGAATACGACCACATTTTAGAATCAAGAGCCGAGGAAGTTCCTTCAGAATGAATTTGTTTTGGACAGGTAAAGTGTTCCACAGCATTGAAATTACTTTTCAGCGCAATCTGCTATTGTACCAGTGGTGCAACAGAGGTCGAGACATCCAGAAACCAAAGAAACCAACTGCACTTTAGCTTTTTTTTTATACGAGTTAACCATATCTTAGAAGAAAGCTGTAACAAGAAGTAGGGTCCTTCATTCTCAGTTGTCCTTTTACTAGTTAACCTGTAGCTTGGACCCTGACAGCTCCTACTACTCCAGGCTAGAATAAACCTGGGAAGAAATAATGCTTAAGAGGTGGTTCCACTCTCCTCGAAACCAAGAAACTCCCGAACCAGGACCTTCCCTTCCGAATGCAGTTTATGATCATACTCAAGTGATATGCACACACATACGCATATATGTGTATCTATCTATCTATCTATATGTATATATATATATATATATATATATATATATATATATATATATATATATATATATGTGTGTGTGTGCATATATGTAGAGGCGCAGGAGTAGTTGTGTGTTAAGAAGCTTGTTTCCCAACCATTAGGTTCCGGGTTCAGTCCTACTGCGTGACGCATTGGGCAACGCATTGGAAAAGTGTTTTCTATCATAGATTCGGATCGCTCAACGAGAAATGAATTTATGAATGGGTTTGGTACACGGAAACTGAAAGAAGCCTATCGAACACACACACACACACACACACACACGGGCACACACACACACACACACACACACACACACACACACACACACACGCACAAACATATGTGTGCGTGCGCGTATTTGTGTCAGTGTTTGTTTCCCACCACTGTTTGACAACCCTTGTTGAGGTTGTTTACGTCCTCGTAACATAGCGATTCGGCACAAGACCCCGATAGAATAAGTGTCACACTTTAAAAAAATAACAAACCTTCAAGTTGGTGCCCCAGCATGGCCGCAAACTAATGACTGAAACAAGTAAGAGATAAAAGTTAATATATATATATATATATATATATATATATATATATATATATATATATATATGTACACACACACGCACAAACGCACATAACATACACACGCACACACATAGACACACACAAACACACATAATACACACACACACACACGCACACACACAAACACGTACACACACACTAGAAACTTAACAGGAGAAATAAGATCGTATTCCAGTCATGGCTATCAACATCGATTTACATTGGAATCTGGTCGGAACTGCAGACAAGATAAACATCTTACGATAACATAGTATTACCAGACCGGTAGCAAGATAGTAATAAATAATACCAGCTACCAGACACAACCGAGATAAATATCAGTGGTAGTTACCAACCTACGTTTATTTTAACCTTGAAGTTTGAAATATATGACGACCCTTTCATAACCAGCAACAATAGGGAAATATCTAACAAGGCTTGAAAGCATTGTTATCCATGCATGGAGGATGGTATGACTGCAGATTCTATGAAAATGGGGCCATGCAGAGACCTTCTTCCTACCACTAGCAAGCTCTGCATCAACACACTTTACCTTCATCAATGTGTTTGTTCTATAAAAGGCTATTACAAATTTTAAAATAATATTGATGCGTTCGTCGCAGGTTTTTATTGAAATTACTGTTTTTGTTTACCGTACATGTGGAAATCACTGTTAGGTATAAAATATTCTTATACCTTATAGATTTTGAATTGTAAGACGGGAGATGAAATTTAGGGATTATTTATACATACATGTTTGATGCTGCGTAGACTGATGAAATATAATTTAGCAAAGGCCAAAGTTTATATAATCTTTTATTTTAAACTCCCATGAGAATAATGTTACATAAAACATATTTTACAAAATACTTTCTCCTGTATGTTTCTAGTAACATATTTGCCCAAAGTTTTGTCTTATGAGAGACTCCTTGCAATGTCATTTTGTAGAAAGAATATGGATAAAGAATTTAAGCGCTCTTCAGTCATGGTAGACCAAAATTTGCTCCTTATAAAAAATAGCTTTGAGAAATGACTTTCTGCTTAACAGCTGGTGACAGACATTATCAAGTACAGCTTAAGTGCAGTAGTAATATTGCGGAACATTTCAATTGGACATAGCTCACAAATAAGTTGATGAATTTTTGTGCATTGTATTTTGCATGGCGCGTCTTCATCTATGTTCTGGGATTTGAATTAATTTGTGGCCGATGTCATCTATGTAATATGATATGATAAGTTTAATATTGTCCCCTTCAGGTTTAGAATTGTTCAACAATTGTGAGAACTTTAATTTCTTCGCAATCAGTTCATATGTGCTAATTCTCTTACGTAATTGTATTACCAATTTCTCGACACAATGCGTTTAGAAGCATCAGAATAACCTCTGGCGAATTTTTCTGACTCATGGTGTGGTATTCTGCCGCCTGAATTTTTTCGGAGAGCTTTAATAGAAGAAAGTAAAGATGATAATAGAAGATAACCTTCAAATACATTAAAACCCAGTGTTTGGTGTTTGTTGTTTTCTTGAAACACTCTAATACTTCTTTCTGAAACAACTGTTAACATACCATATTTCAACTTTGTCGATTTGTAGCATAAATTCTTTGGATCTCGTTTACAATTAGGCCTTTCCTAGGAGTCTTCAAAGATGTTTGAGAACTTATAAAACACCCGTGTATCCATTTTAACTACCTTGACTCATTCATAGTGAGCAGTCCATCTTGTTACACTTCAGCCCTCCAGAAAAAATATCTAGATTTTCCTGTGTGTATAAAATACCAAAATAGCATGTAAATTGCCAAAATATAAAAAAAAAACATTCCAAGTACTGTTGATAACCTTTATTCCTTCATGAGTGAGGGAATGAACTGCATATGGTATAGAGTCAGTATACTTTTGTTTCTTTTTTTTATTATTGGTTGTGAATTTGATTCACAATTTCATTTTGTACTTGATTTCTATCAATTCATCATACACGTGTTTGGATAGATAAGTAATATTTATTTTCTAAATTCATTCATTTATCGAGATGTTCATGTAAATACGGGTTGAACTCTTCAATAAGTTCAATGATTTCCATGGACATTATTTGGTGAGACACACTTTTTCTCATGACCTACAAATACAACACCCTCTTTCACTTAAAAACGTTATGACAGTTACATCTCACCCCAGTGCTTCAAAATTGTGCTGCATGCTTTTTCTCGTACTGCAAGTTCCTCATCCACAGCATTTTTTTAATTTATTCTTATCATCCAGCACAACATCTCCCTCTTATTTTCAATGTTATATTCATGTGTCTCCAGAATTTTGAGTACGTTCAGTCAGTTAGAAAATCCATCAAGTGCTGGTGATGTTTGGTAGGTAGAAAAGAGGTTGCAAGCAAAACGGCACATACAGCTTTTGTTCTTTGAATGAACTAACCAAGATTTCATTAGTCTAGCAGTTCGTCAATGTTTTTTTTTCGAAATATTTAATTGGAAATCAACTGTTTGCCCCTACAAGATTCGGTATATACAGTCACGAATTTTCTAGATTTCGAATCACGAAAATAATAATAATAATAATAATAATAATAATAATAATAATAATAATGATAATAATAATAATAATTTCATTTAATTGCTACCAGGGTGAAGCATGAGGGGAACAATACAAAACAGATATTATTAAGTGTGGGGGTTCTCAAATGAGGAAATAATAAAGTAGGTAATTAAACAAACAAAAAAGTAAGTATACACATGAAAAGGAAGGAAAATATAATTAGTATACAAAGGTTAACAAAAAAAAATAATTTTAACAAAAAAAAAAATAATGTCATGTACTGTTTATCTTGACATACAATCACCATGTCGCGCACATACTGTTGTGATGCATGTGCCTGGTGTACCCTAATCAGCCGGGTAATCATGATGGGTGCATTGGCCTTCGTATATTTATACTTCAGTGTCACTTTGATGGCATGCGTTGCTCGCTCACTCAATAATAATAATAATAATAATAATAATAATAATAATAATAATAATAATAATAATAATAATTATCACTGAGCTAAATGACATGATATATGCGGCAGCCACTGCAGCCACAAAAGAAGCAGGATACTCACTCAAACCCATCCGAACAGGAGTTCTACCACCCAAACAGACCTTGTGGATAAATAACATCCAGAACAAAATTAAAAAAAAGAGAAAAGATTTATCGATTCTCAACGAAATTAGTAAACAATCAACACTACTAAGTAACAAGAAGAAAACAAAAATACTGTACAAATACAGCATTACAGAAAAAGACTTACCTGAGGCAAAAGAAAAACTAAAGCAAGACATCCTTGCCAAAGCACAGAGGATCCGCCGGTATGAGAAACGCCAACGTTTCTTTGAACAAAACAAACAGTTCAAATCCAACCCCAAAAAACTCTACCAAGAACTGGGTAAAAATAAAATAGACATTACTTCAGCACCAACAGCAGAAGAACTAGAGAAATTTTGGAAACAAATATGGTCGGTGAAGCAACAACCCCAAAAAAGGACCATTAAAACAACGAACTTAGCACCTGAGCAACTCTGGGCCCCTATAACAACTGAAGAGGTCACCTAGACACTGCAAAGACTAAGCAACTGGAAGGCACCTGCACACGACAAGATCCCCAATTTCTGGTTAAAACACCTGCCAGCAATGCATAAAAAGCTGGCAGAAAACTTTAACAACATAATAGCAGATCCAGAGACAATGCCTGAATGGCTCACAAAAGGGAAAACCATCTTAATCCCCAAATCCACGGAAACGGAGAAACCACAAAACTATAGACCTATAACCTGTCTCCCTACGATCTACAAAGCCTTTACTGCAATAATATCGCAGAGATTGAGTAAACACCTGGAAAATAACAACCTGTTTCCAGAAGAGCAGAAGGGATGCTGCAAGGGCTCATACGGCTGTAAAGATCAATTATTGATCAATAAAGCCATAACTGAAGACAGCCGCAGAAAGAGGAAAGGCCTCAGTATGGCCTGGGTGGACTACCAAAAGGCTTTCGACAGTGTTCCCCACACGTGGATTCTGGAAACACTAGCCATAAACAAGGTGGCACCAATTATCATAAAATACATAGAGCACTCAATGAACAAATGGCAGACAGTGCTACAGCTCCAAACAAAAGAGGGACTTGTGAAAACGAAAGCCATCCCCATTAGAAGAGGAATATTCCAGGGAGACACGCTCTCTCCACTCCTGTTCTGCCTGGCACTCACACCTTTAACAGAATTGCTAAATAGAACTGGATGCGGTTACAAATGCTATGGAAAAACAGTCAGCCACCTTCTATATATGGATGACCTAAAATTATATGCAAAAAACGACAAAGAGCTAGAAACACTACTACAGACAGTACACGGCTTTACCAAGGAAATAGAAATGAAATTCGGATTAGAAAAATGTGCCAAAGCAACCCTGATAAGAGGAAAATTAGTTAAAAGTAGCAATATAATACTAGATAAAGCCAATGAAATAAGAGAACTAGACGAAAGCCAACCATATAAGTATTTAGGAGTCAATGAACTAGATAGGATACAACATACACAAATGAAAGAAAAAATAAAGAAAGAGTACTATAGACGAGTTAGATCAATACTAAAAACAGAGCTCAATGCTAAAAACAAGATAATGGGTATCAACACTTTAGCTGTCCCAGTTATAAGCTACAGCTACAACATCCTTAACTGGACACTAAACAAACTATGTAAAATAGACAGGAAAACAAGAAAAATAATGACAGGATATAGGATGCACCACCCAAAATCTGACATAGAAAGGCTATATATACAACGCACAGAAGGTGGCAGGGGTCTTATACAGCTAGAAAACTATTATAAAATAACCACCATAGGACTGCAAAAATACCTACTCCAGAAGCAAGGGAAACTAATACAAATAGCCACAAAACACGAGCAAAACAAAAAACTGTTTTCAGTATTTAAGGAAGCTGACAAATACAAACAAGAAATCAATCTACCTAACAAATAAGAAGAAGAAGAAGAAGAAGAAGAAGAAGAAGAAGAAGAAGAAGAAGAAGAAGAAGAAGAAGAAGAAGAAGAAGAAGAAGAAGAAGAAGAAGAAGAAGAAACAACAAAAGCTATAAAACAAATGAAATCCAAACTAAAACTAGAACAGCAACGGACCATGATAAAACGATGGCAAGAAAAGCCCCTACATGGTAAATACTGGGCTAAACTAAATGCGAAAGAAATAGACAGAGAAAAATCCCAGCAATGGCTGAGAAGCTCAGGACTCAAAGCAGAGACTGAAGGATTTTTAATTGCTGCACAAGACCAAAGCCTCCCCACCAGAAATTACCAAAAACACATAATGAAAAGAAATATAACAAGTAACTGTAGAATATGTGGAGATCGACAAGAACCAATAAATCATATTATCTCTGGCTGCCCAATCCTGGCTAAGAAGGAATATATTCACAGACACGACAGAGCTGGGACCTATATACACTGGAAGCTATGCCAACATTATGGAATAACAACAGAAAAAAGATGGTATAAACACACGCCAGAAAAGGTCACAGAAAACGAGAAAGCAACCATACTCTGGGATATACCAATACACACAGATAGAGAAATTAAGGCAAATAGACCAGATATAGTTGTCAAAGATCATGAAGAAAAAAAATGCTTTCTAATTGCTGTATCAATACCAGCAGATGACAACGTTTCTCTAAAAGAAATGGAAAAACTTTCAAAATACAAAGACCTGGAAATAGAGATAACTCGAATGTGGAATCTAAAAACAGAAACAATTCCTATCATAGTAGGTGCCTTAGGTATAATAAAAAAATATTCAGACAAATACATAACAAAGACACCAGGACTTACAAATATATATAACATACAGAAAATTGCACTACTGGGTACTGCACACATTCTACGCAAAACACTTTCAATACAGTAAACATAAGAGCACCACAGCAAACCACAGCACATACCCAAGGCGCACAGAGCTGCGCTCGGTAGTGAAGTGAAAGCACGTTATAAAAATAAAACTACTGAATAATAATAATAATAATAATAATAATAATAATAATAATAATAATAATAATAATAATAATAATAATAATAATAATAATAATGATAATAATAATAGAAGAGAAGAGAAAGATCAGCTACTTAATTGCATGATCCTTGAGAACTGCCATAACAAGCGCAGAAATTTCAGCTCTTCATGGATTGATTATAAAAAAAGCCTTTGACAGCATACCACATTCGTGGATTCTGAAATCGCTGGACATTTTCAAAATTTCTCCTGTGATTTCAGATTTTTTAAAGTATAATATGTCACTAAGGAACACAAAGCTCCACTTATATCATTCTAATGGAGTATTGCGATCAAACAATATTAGCATAAACTGTGGCATTTTCCAAGGTGACTCACTTTCACCACTAATTTTCTGCATAGCACTAATACCACTCTCAAGTGAACTGAATAGAACAGGGTTATGGCTACAAAATTGACAACAGGAAAATAAGCCATCTATTTTATATGGATGATTTAAAACTATATGGCAAAGATGATGAAGAGCTTGAAAGACTACTACATATTGTGAAAGGATTCAGTGATGATATCGGGATGGAATTTGGCCTTGAAAAGCGTGCCAAAGCCACTTTTAAGAAAGGGAAACTGGTAAAGTCAAGTTCAATCGAATTAGATGTCGAAACAGTAATAAAGGAACTTGAGTAGGAACAAACCTATAAATACCGAGGAATAAATGAAGGTTCTGGTATCCAGCCAGCATGCAAGCATGAAAGAGAAGGTTAGGAAGGAATGTTATAGAAGAGTTCGAGCAGTCTTAGCTGAATGTATATAGTAAGGTGTTAGCCATAAATTCCTTAGCAGTCCCAGTTGTTCTTTATAGCTTCAATGTGCTTAATTGAAATACCAGTGAAATAACGAAATTTGATAGAAAAAATCCGTAAGCTACTGACTTGTTATAAGATGCACCATCCAAAGGCAGACGTGGATCGACTTTACCTTCCCAGAGCTCAGGGAGGTCGAGGCTTGATCCAGCTTGAACTTACGTACAAAACCACCACAATCGGACTGGCCAAATACCTTGAAACAACCCACGATTGGATGCTAAAACTTGTTGAAAAACATGAAAGACCGAAAAGACTTCACTCTGTTCTAAAAGAGAGCAAAAAATTCGCTACTGATCTCTTAGATACCTACCAGATTGATCAGGTTGAAGGAAATGCGCCAACTGCGGCTGCAAAGAAAAGAAAATTAATTGCAAAGACAAAAGCACATGAAAAATTAGCTAGCAGATGGGAACAGAAACCTCTGCATGGCAAGTATGAGGCTCGTAGCAAACAAGCTGATGTCGACCAGAAACACACGCATCAATGGTTACGAAGTTCAGGGTTAAAAGCAGAGAGTGAGGGTTATAAAAGGAAAACATGAAAATAAAACTATATGTTCTACTTCAAAATCCAACATGTATTTTTATTTTCATATTTTTCTTTTATACTTTCTGCATTATATCTAATTTCTTGCATATCTCTCCCTCTCCAGAATAATTTCTTCTAGTGAAGCTTTTTTTAACTGGTCTCTGATGATGGGGTATCATTTATGTCCCTGAAACAGCTGTAAGACCACCTTTCTATTTATTAATATCATAGGAATATCAAACTGCCTTGGCCTTGTTATCTTATTTTATTTAACATATAAACTCTCACACATGACCTGCCTTAGACTCCTCACTCATGCTATTATTGAACCGGGAGTTTAACAGCGGTCCTTCCGTAGCACTTACCTGCCTTTTGGGTCTTCTGGATGCCAAAACATCTCATATATATATAATTAAAATTCAGTTGAATTTGGCACTTAAATTGAGGCACCTCACTATATATATATATATATATATATATATATATATATATATATATATATATATATATATATATATATATATATATATATATATATAATACCAGAAGCAATATAATACCGGAAGCAATTTCTGCCACGTAACCTGCTTTGGCAAATGGAAATTAAGCTTGCTAACCACAACTAAGAAACTTTCAGGTTGTATTCAGTCACAGTAACACTTATGGTGAACATCTGAACGATGATTAAACACGTGTTTTACATGTCTAAGAAACTCCGACTGGTGGACACTTGAGTCAACATTTGATCATTTATCCGCACATACAAATATGCACAAATAGATACAATCATATACAGGTGTATGTGTATATAACACACACACATACAAATATATATATATATATATATATATATATATATATATATATATATATATATATATATATATATATATATATATATATATATATACGCGTATATCCTTGAACAAATTTTCCAACATTGTTTTTTCAGCTCTATTTTCTCAAACTTTCCATTTTCTTCAATTGTTATTTTTGTTCAAATATTCTTTCCTTTATCAAGACGAACACAAAATCATGGCTAGATTCAATGTTAGATTCGGTAGGCATATCTAAGTATTTGGGATTAAAGTTTGCTTGTCCTGCGTATCATGTGATACACAGGGCAGATATCTATGGTGTCCAGTGCATCATATATGATATTCACTCCCAATTTTTCTCAACGGCCAGTGTAACTTGTAATTTATAAAAGGAAAGCTTTATATTGCTCAGGAAAATAGAGATAACTAAAGGTCTGAAGCATAGACGTTTAGGATAAGCTTATGAAAGCACTTTGAACAGGCAAAAGATTAAAAATGACTTATTTTCTCTAAAGTTATCTAAACTAATTGACCAAATGTTACATTAGATCTTTAATATTACTTTTAAGGGGAAACCAAATGAGAAAACGGTATTATCCAGAGGGATATACACATATATCCGTTAAGAACTCCAGTGGCCCAATTCCAACATTCCACAAGCAATTTCAGATATCTTGTAATTTGCCCTCTGAGAAGACATTGTTCTCCCAAAGTTGTGGTATTTAGAGCTACAATTACAACACGGGAAGGGTCTCAATGGAACAATACGGGGTGACTGCTAACAACTTAAAGGCCCAGAGTAATCAGCTTCTAAATCCCTTTAAGACCAGAGGATAAATTTCAGTCCCCTGCCTCATACATTTCCCCGTTCGCCTTCCTCATTAAATATAATAGGACAGGGGAGTGGAATTTATCCTGCTTCTGAACTTAACTGAATTCAAAAGCTCTTGAAGTCGTTGGCGATAACCCCGTAGAGTTAGAGATAAAAGCATGACTCCTCCATTATAATTTAAAACATTTATACTCCAGTAGATTACATAGAAACAGGTTATGTTTCTCATAGACACTGCAAATATTGAAATAGCCTACAGTATTCGATAAGGGTTAGACAGATGTGATTTTCAATTACCATCACAGACGATTATTCTTATTATTATGATCCCAAACGACTCGTTCAGAAAATAATCTCAGGGCAAATCAAGAAACTATCTCACTCCCGAACGAAAATTAATATCGACTCGACTGAGTTATCCACATAACTTCTGTGTAGCAACATTATACTTAAATAGTGTTTTTCATGTGACATGGATCATTCAATGGGAGCTACGTTTAGTGACAAATAACAAGGATCCAACTTTCAAGTCGAATGCGACGAACGTTCTTTCACTTAAACGATCATATAATCGATTAGGTACATGTGTTAAGTTATTGAACTCCGACTTATAGCCGTGTAAATCACCATCCATGTACATCAATTATAAACTAGGTAACTTATTCAGAACTATTTCTTTTGTACACACACGCACACATACACACACTCACTCACTCACACACAGACACACACACACACACTCACACACAATAAGCTTTTTCAGTGTACGTCTATCAAACCCACTCACAAGGATTTGGTCGACCAGGGGCTATAGAAGAAGAGACATGCTCAAGGTGCCATGCATATACATACATACATATATATATATATATATATATATATATATATATATATATATATATATACGTGTATGAGGGATGACCACTAGGTGGACATCCAATATGTTAGAAAGAGGTCATCAACGACCCAACCACAAAGAAAAATAATGTTCTTCAGAAAAAACTTCGCAAAGCACCAGAACAAGATAAAATGAGGAATATACAGAATAAATAATTAGTTGTGTACCGCGGGTTTCGAACATTAACGTTTTACTCACGTAACAACAGCCGAGTTCTCATCAGTACAACCGTTCTAGAATCAATATAATTTACAGAACTATACACGAATTGTCTTCATGAAATAAGACTTGCATACAGTTCTACCGATTACATTGGGGTTATTTTTCAAAATGCCTCAGCTCTGGCGCGCCAAATTCCGGAAACAATTCTGCAGAGAATAACTCACTGCTGTACATGTTGACAGCTGGAGAACATAACTATTTAAATTATTATTTGGTGGTGTGTTTACTTCCCCGTAACTTAGAGGTTCGGCAAAAGAACCGATAGAATAAATACTAGGCTTACAAAGAATAAGTTCTGGGGTCCATTTGCTCGACTAATGGCGGTGCTCAGCATGGCCACAGTCAAGGGGTATGCTCTTTATGTTGCATGTTTGTTTTTTTCGTTGTTCGTTTTCTATGTTTTCGGACTTATTCTTTGTAAGCCTAGTATTTATACTATCGGTTCTTTTACCGAACGGGGACGTAAACACACCACCATCGGTTGTTGGGGGGAACAAACACAGACATACAAACACACACACACACACACACACAAATATATATATATACATATATACGACGGGCTTCTTTCAGTTTCCGTCTATCAAATCCACTCATAAGGCTTTGGTCAGCATGTGGTTAGTGAGCAAGCTACTTACCACACACCCACTCCTACGCCTTATATTAAGAAAAAAATTCTTTATAAAAAGATATTAAAGTATGTGAAACGAAGGCATTTCTCTTCCACTTTTTATGTTTTCCACATATTTTCAACATATATATATATATATATATCTGTAAAATATGTGATACACGTATATATATATATATATATATATATATATATATATATATATATATATATATACTACGAGTGCGTGTGTAAGCTCCTGGTGAGAGCTTCAACGCTACAATTTATATACTCACCGTTCTGGTCACAGATGGTATTTGTAAAGTGTGTGATCGCCAGTTTCTATCTTTACCTTAAAACCCCAGCTTTTTCAGATTGTCATTTTATCATTTACTAACA
>NC_142928.1:132770777-132773277 GCF_046866305.1 Octopus bimaculoides
AAATGACCACGGTAACCTCGGTCCTTAGTGTCACAGTTTGTTAGATAAAATTTCTTTTATTTATGCAAGAAACGTAAGTAACTCTCTGTTTACAAAATTTTAAAACGTTTTATAGAATCATGGTCAAGGTGGCTTCGTCATTTATACGTGCCATTCTTGCTACATGTATCCATCTTTTTTCGAAACATTTGCTAGACAACACTTGCCTCTCTACTCTCACCTTCCTTTTCAAGTGATACTTGAAAAAGTTGATGAGAGATTGACCAGAGAGGAAAGTATTTGTCTCTAATCCATTCAGACGCGTCCACCAGATGCATTCTTTCGCCATAGCGACAAGTACGATAAATACAGCTCTTCCTTCCCGTTTAAAGGAAGGAGGCTTGACGATATTGACGATAGACTCGGTTGATAAACCGACTCGTCCCACACGCGACAGCAGTCGTTCGACATAAGCCCACAGCTCCGAAATGGTTGGACACTGCACGAGTGCGTGCAAAACGGTTTCGTCGCTCTGACCGCATCTCGGGCAGGTCGGCCCCGCATTTCGCGAGCCGTGTCTATAGAGCTTATCCCGAACGGATAGCGCTTCTCGGTAGCACTGCCAGGCCAGGGATCTCTGGAAGTTGTCCATAGGTCTCGGCCCGAAAGTCGTCCTGAACAGGCGGGTCAGGTATTCCTCGTCGACGCCCAGGTTCGCCCCGAGATCGTCGTCGTACCTGACCTCCACTAATCCCCTATAGAATGACTTCGTTGTGATGCAACCGCTCAAGGTCGACCCGGGACGGCAAAGTTGTTGCAGAGCAACGCGACACTCACGGTGCCATTCGCTATTCCTCGGCCTCTTTTTGATCCACGACTGCAGCTCGGTCATGGAGACGAGCTGCGGGAAAGCGCGTCGCACAAACGGCGACCACACCTGCTCACCGTCGTCTACGTTGAGCCGGAGATGTCGCAGTCTCAGCGCATGTCTGCGCATCATCAACCACGGCATGCCCAGCCCTCCTTTCAGCGGGTGTTGGCAACAAACGGATCGCATCACCATCGGAACGCTTCCTTTCCACAAAAAGCGGAAGAGGATGCGCTCCATTTCGGTGATGGCGCGATCGGGACAAGGCACGACGGTCAGGCGGTATTCGATGACGGACGCGATGTACGCGTTCGCCACCTCCGCCCGACCTTTTAGGGACAGCTTCCTCTCGGACCATTGCCGGCAGAGAGTGGCCACCCTACTCGTTATCTCGCCCCAGTTCTTCTCCGTTTGCAGGTCCGGACCGAACCAGACTCCGAGCAACTTGACCGGACCGTCCGTCCAGCGTCCCACTACTGAGGCGCTGCCGGACGGTATGGGCTTGCTTCTCCAGGTGCCGAGTAGCAAACCCACCGACTTATCCCGGTTGATTTTCGCTCCCGTCACCGCTTCGTAGTCTTTCAGCGTCTCGCCGACAAGCTCGATGTGCTCGTGGCTAGACGCTATGACGGTGACGTCGTCCGCGTATGCCGACACGCTTGTCCCGCACCCCAGTTCTCGCGGGATGCCCCTCAGCGTCACCAGCTTCCGCAATAGTGGCTCGAGAGTCAATACGTACAGGAGCGGCGACAGGGGGCATCTCTGACGAACCGAACGTGCAATGTCGAAGGGCCCCGATAGACGTCCATTGACGCGAACAACCGAACGGATGCCTGTGTACAAGGCAGCCATCCAGCCGCAGAAAACGGGACCGAAGCCGGCCGCTTCGAGGACGGCCTCCAAGTATCGATGTTCTACCCTATCGAAAGCTTTGGATTGATTCAAATTGATCAGGGCCCCACCCATGCCAGGTTCCTTAACTACCCTCTCTATGATGTAGCGCATCAGATGGAGGTTGTTATGGATGCTCCGGCCCGGCACTGCGCACGTCTGCTCCGTGCCGACCAGTTTCACGATGACAAGCGCCAACCGCTCGGCTAACACCTTGGCCAAAATTTTCATGTCTGCATTGAGCAGAGTGATGGGCCTAAAGTTATCTATGGCGTCCCCCTTGTTTGGATCTTTCTTCAGCAGCGTTACCGCTCCTCGGCTCACAAAACCGGGAATGCTCCCGTTCTGCTGCCAATTGCAGTACACGGCCGCCAAGACGTCTCCAAACAAGTCTGGCATACAGTTGTAAAGCTCGTAGGGCAGACCATCCAAACCCGGAGATTTGTCCGTCGAGCAACCCGCCATCGCGTCCCTCACCTCCTCCGCCGTGATGACCCCTTCGCAGCACTCCGCCTCTCTTGCCGAGAGTCGTGGCAAGCTGTGCAGGTAGGCACTAAAGTCCACCCTGCCATCTCGCTCGCCACTCCTCCCAAACAGTCGGGCAAAATGCCGCTTAAACGCCTCGCACATCTTGCTCGGCTCGAGCAATTCGCGCCCCTGTTCGTCTACCAGAGACCGGATGGTGGCTCTGTTACCCCGCTGCACCTCCGCCACCCGGGCCTCTCGTGCGGCTCCAACACCTTCATTCCTCAGAGCACGCAT
>NC_142928.1:132778277-132795777 GCF_046866305.1 Octopus bimaculoides
GAATTGTCCAGAGCAACCGCAAAACCCGAGTTCACATCTGCTCTTCTCTCCATTCTCGCAAACTCATTTCAGCCCTTTTGGATAGACTTGTGACTGGTGACGAAAAATAGATCTTCTATTGAAATGTTAAACGTCGTAAACAGTGGCTTGGTAAAAGGGGAAAAGCTCAACCACAACTGAGAAGGGAACTTTATGGGGGAAAGGTTCTTTCTCTCTATCTGGTGGGGTTGCAAAGGAGTAATTCACTTTGAATTGTTACCACCTAATGCAACAATCAGTACTCAATTCTACTGTCAGCAATTAGAGCGTTTGAACGAAGTTTGAAGAAAATAAGACCCGCTTTAGTAAATCGAAAAGGAGTGATGTTTCATGAGGACAATGCGCGACCCCACACTGCAAAGATCACATTACAGAAGATCGAAGAGCTTGGTTGAGAAAAAATTCCTCATCCACCATATTCTCTTGACCTTGCTCCTTCAGACTACCATCTGTTTCGTAGTTTACAGAATCATTTGGGGGACATAATATTCGCAAGCAAGGGGGAGGTCGAAACTGACATTTCAGAGTTCTTCGTATTCCATGTTTTGGTATTTCACGTTGTTTACGTTTTATGACGTCCTGTACCCATATATGCATATGTATATACATATATATATACACATATATACATTATACACACATACACACACACTCATATATATATATATATATATATATATATATATATATATATATATATATATATATATACAGGCATACTTTGGCTTAAATCGTTTTGATTTAAGTCTTTCTTGATTATACATTGGCTTTCAAAAATGATATATGGAAAAATAAAAATCAAGTTAAGTCGTTTCACTCGACCTTAGTCTGTCCGCCACAAATATTGGAATCGTAAAATCACTAGAAAACCGTTAAATGTACATAAAATCATGTTACTATACAATTAATAAGAATCAAAGAATCATATTAAAATACGTATAGTAAATGTTATGATACACACCATAAAGTAGTGTAGCTTAGTGAACGAAATCATGAAATCAGCTGTGTTGTCTTATTTATCGGTCTTTCGGAGCTCATATTGCACTGTAGTTCCAGTATCTACCATTAGGCGTCGTTGTCACTTGAGATTCCCGCGATTGTTTTGAATTCAGATTTCTTTACGTCTGTAATCAGCTACTTTCATTTTCTCATTCAGTTGTGACTTTGTTTTTTGCCCCCATGGCTCCTAAGAAAATTCATAGTGAAAATGCTAAGCGTCATGCTATAAAGCCGAAAGATAAACTGGCTATAGTAAAACGTCATGTAAAAGGTGAAAAAGTGGTAGCAACAATCTTTTGGGATGAGTCGAACAACTGTATCGACGATTGTACATAATAAGGACAAGATTTTAGCACACATGGTTTTTATTAACCACGTACTATTGAAAATGCATTCATAAATAAAGTACAGAACTGGGAATGGTTATTATCAGTTTAGCCTAGAGACAAGTAAATTCGGCCTAGCCTAGAGACAAGTTAATTCGACTTAAGTCGTTTTTAATGTGCTAGTTTCCTGGTATTAAATTGATATAAATTAATATCCAATTTTTTGCCCTACTATTTTAATTATATATATATATATATATATATATATATATATATATATATATATAGTTTCATCTCATAAATCCATAAATAATGCGGTTTTTTTTCAAATGCATGAAATAAAATCGGTGGGCTACGGGATAAACTGCCTGCATCAACTTGTTATAAATGTAGGGAGTAATTTTACCTTGTCCTTATTAGTAGTGCAAATTTCGAAGAGTGCAGTCCGATTTTAACAGTTATTTTTTCAAAGCTATAATGGAAGTGACAATGGAGCATATTCAGCATATTTTGCTTTTTGAGTTCAATAAAGCAACAACGCAACGGAAGTGCGAGGAATATTAATGCAGAATATGGGGATTGGAAAACACACCTAACATCCCCACCGACAAAAAAAACACACAAACACACATACACACGCACTCACAAACGCACTCACGCACACACACGAACAAACACATATACACATACACACACATGCGCACGCACAACACCCTAACAAATATTAATCACACACATACACACTCACACAAACGTGCACACACATACACACACCATCCTACCATAGATAAAACACACAATACTCATATACACATGCCACACACGCACGCACGCACACAGACATAGACATACACATACATATGAACCATCACACACATACGTTTGCTTACACACACACACACACACACACACACACACCACCAGGATATTTAAAACAACACACCCACTCAGACAGAGAGGCACACACACACTCCCACACTCACACAAAACACTCCCACGCACACACACAGATGCATACATACATACACACACATACGCACACATACGTACACACCCTCACACATACATACGGTTGCTCTCACACACGCACACACCACAAGGACGATCAAAACAACACATACATACTCAGACAAAGAGATATACGCACACTCTCACGTACACACACCTAACATCCCCACCGACACAAAAAACACTCAAACACACACTCATATACACATTCCACAATAAACTCTGGGACCAATAAAAACGGCACACACACACACACACGGACACAAACACACATATATACACACACACATAGAGATGTGCACAAAACCAGTCCCAAAAACCAGTGAACCATGACAGACTGTCACAGACCAACCAAAAATAAAATTAAAAAATCCTTTTTAACTCTTCTTCCCTCCCACCCCAGCTAGCCAGTCATACTGTCTCTTAAGACAGTAAAACATTCCCTCAATATACACAAGAGGAAAAAGCCAGGTCAGTTCCTCTTCAACTTTATTGTCAAAGAATATGTATAAGAATATGTATATGTATTTTTCCATATGTGTATTTTCACACACTCTTTTTAACATTTTCATTTTAATATCAGAGAATCTGTGATAATCAGTACGTAACAATACAAAGTTCATACAAAGCTTTATACTTTAAATATATTTTATCATCAAAGAATGTATATATGCATTTTAATTCTCGAACTGTTTTTTAACATTTTTTATTATTCTCAAAGACTTTTGATAATCTTTTTCTAAAAAAGTGAAACCGGTTAAGTAAATAAATATTTTTAAAAAATAAGTGCATTTTCAAACCTTCTTTCATATATATATATATATATATATATATATATATATATATATACATGTGTGTGTTTGTATGTATGTATATATATACATGTGTGTTTTTTGTATGTATGTATATATACATGTGTATGTGTGTGTATTTAAGTATATATTATAGACTAAATGCTTGAATATGTACATTGCAATATCTTGTTGATATAGGAAAGTTAATATTACGATAGAGCACGATATCTGCGATACGTGCTAATTAAGATGTGTGCATTTAAATATCTAGAAACACTGCAAGCAACATAATCTCTATGTACATATATGTACATATATTAAAACATTTTAATATATATAGTGTGTGTGTATGTGTGTGTGCGTGTGTGTGCGTGCGTGTGTGAGTGCGTGTGCGTAATATTATTTTCGTATAATATGAATTTTAATTGCATAGAAGCACAGACGCAGACACTGTCACGCAGCCGCACGCCTCCCCGCACACACATGCTCGCAGACATAAACAGGCACACACCAACTCCCTCCTATGTATAATGTACGTATTAGTATACTAAATATAAGTGACCCAATGAATTATGTTTGTAATACTACATTCATTTGTGTTAATCCACCTCCAATGTTACGCTGTCTCGTGTTACTTTATCTCAGTGGCTATTCTTAAATTAGAGGTTATCTAAACACTACAAGAGAACTGTGTATGGGTCATTAAAGAGCTCTTGCCTCTGTGATCTGGAGAACAAAGAGGATGCTCTAACCAAAACCTAATTACCATATTCGATATTCATCTATGAATACTTGTTTATAATTATATTTATTCAGTACATCTGTACTAGACCAGTGTTCCATTTAATACTTACTGAGACAGTTATTAAATTTTATTTGTCTGTCAAATACATCTGAGATACTTCATTACTTTGCAAGGTACCAGTGCTGTGCAAGGGCTCATGGAAAGACAGTTATCCCATATAAAAGTTTGGATAACACTACTCTACTCTGTATTATTAATGTTCATTCTACCGACTCGGACGAGTCTATCGAAACATAATATATCGGTTTCAAATTTTGATACAAGGCCAGCAATTTCAGGAGAGGGGGTAAGTCGATTACATCGACCCCCAGGACTCAACTGGTGTTTATTTTATCGACCCAGGGAAGATAAAAAAAAAAAGCAAAGTCGACCTCGTGGAAATTTGAACTCAGAACGTGAAGACGGGCGAAATGCTGCCAAGCATTATTGCTCAGCGTGCTAACGATTCTGCCTGCTCGCCGCCTTCTGTCGAAACGTAATATATCAACCAGTGTTTACGCTTAACATGTATAACTCTATCATATTTTGTTTTGAATACAATATTGCAGCCAGAACTAGATTTGTCTTCTCTATTTGCATATTTACAACTGCGTATTTGTTTTGGCTTCAGCCTGCATGACTAACCTTCGACATGTTTAGCTAAGCGCTTGCTGATCTGTTACTCTCATCGATGACAAGCAAACAGCTTAGATTAAAATGAATGTTAGACTTACTATAGATTACAAGTAGATAAGATTACTAACTGGCAATTATTTGATAGTTATCCTATAAACGCAGTAAATAACCTATGACACTGCAGTAGTAAGTTGACAAATACTCGCAGGAGGCATGGAATTCTAATTCAAAAGCTATCTAGAGCAGACAGAATTATCTGGCACCACTGTTACTGCTTAAAAGATGAAGCAAAGAAATTCAACTGGGTCATCGACCTAATCTGCGCATAAAAATAACTTGAATACAAATACCAAAACTAAATACTCTTAACTTAAATTTCTAAGGGTACGGCTGTAAGTCAGACATATCAGTATAGTACTATTTAAATATATCAATCTGATATTTAATAGAGAGAAAAATATGCAGAATAGTGCACATTCTCATATTACCCTCTACAAGCAATGAAAAAACATCAGCTTGTTGGCTACGTCTTACAGTTTTATATACTGTATCGCAATAAAACACTACTTTGAAGATATTACGAGACGATAAACACGTGTGCTTATTAAAAAACAGAACACCACTCACTGAAAACTGAGAGAAACGAAAAGAAAATAATAGATAATGATAGAGAAAAAAAAAACAGAATTAAATTTGACTTTTTGCATTAACATACAAATTGTAAAGGTCTCTTGTGATTATCTCATAAAGAGTTGAATTTAAGGATTTTGGTTTTCAACTCAGTACTTTAATATAAATTATATAGTTTTCATATTTTATATTTTATAAATTATCAATATTATGGGGATTTTACGAAAGTAAATGGATAGCCATTTACAACAGGCAAACTCAAGAGGAATTCTTGTCAGGAATAATGCTGAATTAAAGAAGAGTAAAGTTAATCTGATGTACAAAACGATACCGAAATGTAGAATGGTTAATTGGTTTTGTCAAGGTGGATTTTGGCTTTGTCCAGCGCAGACAAGATCTCCAGATCACACTGAATTTATGAAGATGAAGCAAGGAACTACTTTTGGACACCTCTAGTAATTGCAAGCTAAGGAATGCAATTATTTCGATTTTATTCACGAAGCTTCATCAATTTTCGGGAGCTTTCAATCAATCGATATTTGATGCAAGTAATCACATCGGACTCAATTAACGGATTAGAGCTTTATTAGTTTATGGATCATAGTTGAAAAATTATTGCTTCAAAGAAGAGTTTCCTCATAGTGAATGTCAAGATACCAGTTCGACAATATTCAGTGGATTACCATATAGGGAAACCCAACAACCTTACTTTGTTGAAAATCTCGGCGTAAAAAATCAAACCTTTGCTTTCATTGGAATATTCGACGTGATGTGAGGTAGTTTTAGCCCCAGAAATATTATTAATATTGTTGCTCTACTAATTTTATTAGTTACCTAGCATACACAAAAACTGACTTACGCTCGAGTCAACCAGTAAACCTATATATAGTCGCTCAACTTGCTAGAAATACCAACTAAGCTGGCAGAAACGTTAGCACGCCGGTCGAAATGCTTAACGGTATTTCGTCTGTTGTTACGTTCTGAGTTCAAATTCCGCCGAGGTCGATTTTGCCTTTCATCCTTTCGGGGTCGATAAATTAAGTACCAGTCACGCCTTGGGCTGGATGTAATCGACTTAATCCCTTTGTCTGTCCTTGTTTGTCCCCTCTCACGTGAACAACACTCATTTTAAAATAGATGTATTGGATTAAGTCATTTAAGTATAAATTACCCGAGAAAAAATAACTACTGCTGTAATGCATTTTTTAAATATAGGTTTGTTTGATCAGAGTTCGTTTCGAGCAAAACAACAACAACAACATCAATTCTATCACACTTGGTATCCTGTGGTTGAACTACTCCCTCTCCTTTATTCAAGACCGAAATCCCAGTAATTAAAGAAAAAGAAGCAGTCGCTGTAAGAACGCTCAATATCCTTTTGCTGTAAGCAATCTTAAATTGCTATCATCTAAAACACTACTTCAATATAATTAACATTCTATGTCCTGTCGTATTGCTTTTCATAATTGTAATTTACTGTTAATAATTAGCCGTGCTATTAACTTCTGTAACTGAGATTAATCAAACCACATTTCAGTTAAAGTACTATGTTGCAGTCTTATATAATAACCTCTTTATGCCTCATCCGTTACCCAGATTGACACCACCACCTAGTTCGTGGATGTCTTTAGAAGAATTCACTTTTGTTGTAAGTGTAAGGGTCAGGTTTCTCGTCTAAAGATAATAATTTTCCCCTTCTACCTACCAACCATCGAGGAACTGAAAATGGTATGAGCATCGCGTACTCTACATCTGTTTAAACCAGCAAAAATAGTATTAGAGACAGAAGAAGGGGTAAAACATTAATCGCATGTTTGTTATATTTCGGGACGATCATATTTTTGCCTATTAATTGGTCCTCACTTTAACGTTATTATTATTCTTATTTTAATGTCACTTGTCTGAAATTTCTCGTCATACATCCTGTGACCTCTTCAACGACTCTCCATCCCACGTGTCTCCTCTTGTTCTGTTATAGTCACTGACGTGAAGACCAAATATACAGTGCAAAAATATGACCATTCCCAAATATAATTGTCTGCTTCAACACACGATTTCACATCGAGAATCTTGCAAATACATATATTAATCACGTGACTTCTGCAATATGGTACAAAACTAGATAGTTCAAAAGCCAAAGAACAGTTGTAGGGATAATAAAAGAAACAGTGAGGTGATACTGATCATTACTGACTATTACTATTTTTAGTGTTGTTGGGGTCGGGCTGAGTAAAAGTTTGCTTGTCAAATAGAAAAACTTTTCTTTGCTTACTGTATATATATAATATCTTTGTGTAGCTGTTACACTATCTCAAATATGTGAGCAGTACTGTAGCGTGAGAGTTATTAGCATCTTATAGAAGGTCAACAAACGTTAATAGTTGGGTATTGTTAGACCCTGCAAGAAAAGAAGCCTCAGATTTTAGGATACAGTTTTGGCAGTATTATAGGTGTGCGACAGTCAGGAAAGATACGGAGAAGTCTAGTATTTTTTGCGAATTTGATGATTTTAGATTTCTACATTCCGTCCTTTAATTGAGTTTGGTTACATAAACAGCTCCAGCACACACGCGCACGCACGCTCCAACTCACGCACAAATCTGCTTACCAAATATGCATTTTAGTCATTAAAACTACTGGTAAGTTCGTATTTCAAATTGTTAACTCGCCTATAAGTAAACTAACCTATTTCCTTTCATAATCTGTAGTCTGTGTAATTGTTGTTGTTGCTGTTGTTGCTGCTTCTAATGATGATGATGATGTTGTTGCTACTGCTGCTGGCCTTGCTCAGACCTGATCTGATGCACTAGGATCAAATACATTCAAACAGCGACTATCAAATGTTTTTTTTTGCAAACACACTTCATTTAGGACTGTACTATCCACCATGTCCATCCTTTTTACGTATCAGGGTTTAATTTTAGAGAGATTTGGTCGCTATTATGGATGGAACGACCACATACAAGCTCCTTCATTGAGCACAGTATATACAAGTAAGCTAAGAGCAAATTGAAATCCACGTTATATTACAATGTAGATCCAAACATATTATTATGATAATCAGGCCTTTATATATATATATATGTATGTATTATGAAGTAAACAGAAAATGGAGAAATATTGATCAACAACAGTTGACTTACATCGATTATTATTTTTTAATTCAATACAAATAGACTGTATCCCATCTAACAGCTGTTTCTGCTTCCAATTGCCACTGAAAATTCTAAAAAAAATATTCATCATATTTGGTGATACATCCGATTTGTAACACGAAGCTTCATCAGAGTGAAGAAAAGTACATACATAAAAGAAAAGAAGAGAAAAGAAGAGGAGCCTCGAGAGGAAAGCTTGATATATTTAAATCATACCATTTTGCTTATATGTCACTTTGGGACGTTGAGTAAATGACTAAGCTTAAAATAGTAATTAGTGGGTTAATTATTTTATGGAGGTAATAGGGTGAATAAGTAATAAGAAAGTAAAAATTAAAAAATTACAATAACGGGATACGCCAATAAGTTTAGACAAAGAGGGAGTGAGAGTGCTATAACGTTTTGAAGTAATCATAATAGTTCTTAATATTTATGTTTATAGTACTAATTAATGGTTAATCATAATAAAGTGCTCAACAATTAATTTAAATTATTTACTTACTGATATGTTGTAAAGTCCAACCACCTATTGCCCGTAATGAGATTGACCAAGGTTCAGCGTTCGATATAATTGGTCAGTTAGATTTAAAAACAAAGAGCAAGCTATTAAGAACGTTATACGGGTTGGCATTAATAAATAAATAAATGTGGAAAAGTAGTATATGTTGTAAGTGGCCCAAAGCCGCTTAGGACATTGTATATAAAAAAAACAAACATGTAAATAAGTACAATGCGAAGGGATGGACAATGCCAGCAGTAGCGTTAAAACATAGAGCGGTATCTATTTGGACAATTCTGAATTAAGGCGGTTGGGGGTGGAGGATGGTCCAAAAGTTCTATAAAATAGGAGTTTTAAAATTAGTAAGAGCAAATGCCTCTGAAAGTGCTCGTAAAAGTTCCATCAAATGCCTAACGAAGCATACACATGGAATAAAAGCATGCTCAAGATCCATAGATTTCGAAAACAAAGGAGAACCTCATCGACCTGCGAAATCCCGGCATTGAATCAGGGACATTTAGATCTATTGGCAATGATGGAGCTGTTACGCAGTGATTTGCAAAAGAGCATCATAATTTGATAAAATATACAGTAATCCCTCGACTATCGCAGGTGTTACGTTCTAAAAAACCCCGCGATAGGTGAAAATCCGTGAAGTAGAAACAGTACTGTAATGTATATTTTTTATTATTACCTCTGCCTTCGCTAAGACGGAAGTATTGTTTTCAGTCGAATTTGTTTGTTTCTTTGTTTGTCCGTGGACAAGATATCTCAAGAAGCGCTGGATGGATTCGGATGAAACTTTCAGGGATGTTTGGCCTTGTGACTGGCACGAACTGATTAGATTTTGGGATCGATCCGTTACTGGAAAAAGATTCTGGATTATTTTTCGTGTTTTTTTTTTACTTAATTTTTGAAGGCGGTCCGGTTCATTTATAGTATTCTTAATTGTGAGAGCAGTTTGGTTTATTTCAGATATTCTCATTTTAAAAATCCTCTCTGGCTAATCGTTGAGTGAGAGGACGACGTTGGTGTTGCCTTAGCGGAGGTTTGCGCTGTCCGAGTACTCTTGTTATTTTTATGATTTGTATATATTTATTCTATTATAAAGGTAACACAACACCACGGAAAAATCGACGTAAGCTTAAATAATAAACCGTGATAATTGAACCGCGATATGGTGAGGGATTACTGTATTTACCCTTAAAATGATGACTGTTGCTCTTTCTCGGGGGGGGGGGGGTCATTATATCATAATAAACTTATGCATTGTGTGTGTTTATTCTTGGCATAATGACCCTCACGAAGTGGAGGCGCAATGGCCCAGTGGTTAAGGCAGCGGACTCGCGGTCATAGGATCGCGGTTTCGATTCCCAGACCGGGCGTTGTGAGTGTTTCTTGAGCGAAAACACCTAAAGCTCCACGAGTCTCCGGCAGGGGATGGTGGCGAACCCTGCTGTACTCTTCCAGCACAACTTTCTCTCACTCCTTCTTCCTGTTTCTGTTGTGCCTGTAATTCAAAGGGTCAGCCTTGTCACACTGTGTCACGCTGAATATCCCCGAGAACTACGTTAAGGGTACACGTGTCTGTGGAGTGCTCAACCACTTGCAGGTTAATTTCACGAGCAGGCTGTTCCGCTGATCGGATCAACTGGAACCCTCGACGTCGTAAGCGACGGAGTGCCAACTCTAAATGACCCTCACGATATACACCTCAATACATTTCAGCGAAAGTGTTCAAATTAAGTATCTTGCAAACCAAATACAAAACCGAAATAAATGAGTATGTTTAACTAAAATATGCCAAATAAATACATATAAAATATTGGATAGAGAAAACTAGTTCACTCTAAATTAAAATGTAATTCAAAATATAATGGAGTTGTTTCGTTTTTATAGAATTTTACTTGTTGATCTACAGGTTTGAAACAAGTGTGTTGACATTTTCGCCTTAACACCTGTAGATATTTTAACCTGTATGTATGTTTAGATGTAAACGCCTTGTATGTGTGCATGGAATAAGTGTTGATTCGCCAAGAAGCGATAAATTACAGACGTCAATATGTTAATATATAGTATTCTTTAATACATTATAACTGAAAGGCTCGTAATCCCAGAAGTCAGAGTTTCACGTTGTCGGTTATTCAACTGGTAATCCGAGCTTGTCTCTTTTCTCTTTATTGAATTATCTGTTGTTTGAATATATTTTGAAATATTATATGAAAGTTATGGAGAAAACGCTTATCTTTATATTTTTTATAAAAACGTACAAAAAGAAAAAAGAAATTTAAAATTTAAAAAACGGCCGTTTGAAACTTGCGGTTTTTGTTTCACTTCTGGCTCTCGTGGGAATACTCTAATCGTCTTAAATGTCTAACATCGAGGTCACACTAGAAACTGTCCTCAGAAAATCTTGTTTTTCTTTAAATAATATTTTAAGTAATGTCTTAAATAATATTTTAAAGAAATACTTTCAAAAATATTTTTAAAACAATGTATGGATGTGTGCACGTATGTAACTGTGTTATATTTGTGCGAGCGCATACGGTGTGTTATAATTTTTAGAAAAAGCATTTCGAAACCAACACTTTTATTCCTTGAACTAGGACAAAATTCAAGGATGTATTGTATATATATATATGTATGTATATATGTATATACATGTATGTATATATTTACAAGTAACTGACTTAAATCCGTGCATAGAAGGCGTTAAGACCTCCGTTCTTTTCTTTCCTTTGAACCATTATTGTCGCTCAAATGTGTGTGTGTGTCTCTGTGTCTGCGCGTGAGTGTGTGAGAGCGCATGCGTGAGTATTTGTGTGTGTTTGTATGTATACACACGTGACCGCGTGTGCATCGTTGGCGATATTCTTTCTCTGTCTTCCCTTCTTTGGACTTTTCCTATATTTCTGACGAAGAGCTCTGCTCGAAACGTTAAGTCCTCTTTCTTTTCTTTCCTTTCCCGAGCGTCCAATAACACTGTACTTATTCCACGTCCACGCGTTGTTGTTTTTTCGTGTTTTTTCTTGCTTGTTCATGTTTGAATCGACTATATATATATATGTCCATATATATTTGTATGCATATATGTATGTATGTATGTATGTATGTATGTATGTATATGTATGCATGTATATATGTATATATATATCTATATGTATATATATATGTATATATATGCATATATGTATGTATGTATGTATATATATATGTGCATGTATATATATATATATATATATATATATATATATATATATATATATATATATTGTAAAAAAGATCGTGGGTACAGCCAAAACAATGCGAAGTAAATGCAAGGTGAATCACAAGAAAACAAATATGATGTGAATTAATGTAGACTTAGTTTTCGATATTTCGGGGTTATAACCCCATTTTCAAGAAATATACAAATGTTGCCGATGTGCGTGTGTACCAGTGTGCATGACAAGAAAACTGCATATACGCATTAAGGAACACATGCAGGCAGACACTTCCGTGAAGAAACATCTACGGAAATGCCAGACCCGGGAATTCACAGCGCACATCAAGACAACACAGTGGAACAGGGGTAACGTTAGAATCTCTGAGGCCATCCTCATACACCAAAAGAAACCCGAAATCAACAACTGAAGAGAGTTAAAGGGAGCTAGTTGGTTGCTATAGCAACACCTTTTCGCGCATGTCCACTCCACACACGCTCACACACACGCTCACACTCATGCACATCGGCAACATTCGTCTGTTTCTTGAAAATGGGGTCATAACCCCGAAATATTGAATACAAGATAAGTTTACATTAATTCACATATATGTTTTCTTGTGATTTACCTTGCAAAACTGCATCAAGTGAAGTCCCATGTCAAGACGATGCTGATTTGTTTTATCGATGCGAAAGGAATTGTCCACACAGAATTCGTTCCTCCGGGTCAAAATGTTAACCAAATATTTTAATTGATAGTTATGAAGCGTTTGCGAGACGCGGTGTAACGAAACCGCCACAGACAGTGGCAAGGAGAAGAGTGGTGGTTTCATCACGACAATGCACCTGCGCGCACCACCTTGAGTGTGAAACAGTTTTTGACCAAAAATGGCATGACCCCGCTAACCCACCTTCCATATCCACGCAATCTTGCTCCCTGCAACTTTTTTTGTTCCCCCGAATGAAAAAAGTTCTTAAAGGAAAACGTTTTGCAGATTTGGAAGAGATGAAGAAAAATGTCGGAGGCATTAAAAGGCATCACTTTACAAGAGTTCCAGGACTGCTTCGAACAGTGTAAACGCTTCTAGGCCGAGGTATTGTTGCTTCAAATGGAGAATACTTTGAAGGCGGTAAAAGTGTAAACATATAAAACTAAGTGAATAAAATAATATTGTAAGGTACCGGTTTCTTTTGGGTACCCCCTCGTATATATATATATATATATATATATATATATATATATATATATATGTACATACATGTACATATATATGCATATACTCATATATTGTTTATATATATATATATATATATATATATATATATATATATATATATATACAAATAAGATGATTATTTACTTTCAAACGCAGAAACGCCGTTAGAACATCAGAAATATTGGGTAAATTACCCTTACAAAGCGGAAAGATTTGTCAACAACCAACCATGAGATTCGAACGCACATACCTTGAAGACTCCGGTCAAGTGCTTTACCATTTTTCTGGCCAAGTGCTTTACCATTATTCGTGGACAGTAAAAAAGGATTGGCTGGACTAATTTCAATCTTCTGTTGAAATTGTATCGGCTAGGGTGAATTGTGCTTAACTGTGCATCAAATGAACTCACTTGTACTAATTTATTGATCAGAGGAAAGATGAAAAGATGAATGTATTATTCACAGGGAACAAATATTTTATAATAAATCTAATATTATAGAAATAAAATATTAAAATCTTCACTTTATTTATGATTTTAATGTTCCTGTGGAAAGTATTAATGTCCCAGCTTCCCATTTCTTTGCATAATAAATTGTAGGGGTTTTTTTTGCGAATATTCGGAAGATGACATATCCTGAATCTCTATAATCGATGACTGAAATGATTTTATTGTTATTATTATTATTATTTCATTACAATTTTACAGTCATACAGTCCATGTGGTTTCCAACTTCTATCTAACCTTTTCTCCTTTAATGAAATGGTTTAAACAAGCGTAAACATAGCGTGCATTTCGGGTTAACCATTATTTAATTAAATCTCCAATCTGCATAATTCATAGTTTTATTTTGATGACAATAATTGCTTTCTCCTTTTTTCCCAAGATTTAGATGTAAAATAAACAAATATGCTGATTAACTATTAACGTTTGCCATAAAACATATCTGAAATATTTCAATACCTTTCCTTTGTGTTTATGTGATAGTTGCATTCTTGCAAAAGTAGTCACCATTTTCATTATGAAAATGACTATAGATCATCAGATACAGATAACAGAATTCAAACTGTCATACTGATGTAGATGGGAGTTACTTCTATTAATTTCTGCAATAGCGATGATTGATTTCCTGGAGAAACGATGTAGTTACAACCATAAATAATTATTCGGCCATATTTTTTCAATTCTTTAGATATGCAGAAGGAACAGTGATTGAATCGTTCCCTGCAGGTGACTATATTATATAATTCAGCAGCTGATACATAGTCGAATCAAGAATATCTCAAAATTACGCTTCGTTTCGCTCGATCCGATAATACCTTGATCCTTACAAACGTAAAAACTTCCTGAGGAAAATTAATTGAAACGTTCAGATTTCGGCAGTCTCTAGAGCTTTCTTTCTCACATATTTTTCTCTTTTTATTATTCTAACGTGTAATTCCACAAAGTACGCCGCTTTTACATTTTCTAGCTATGATAAAATAAAATAAAGGAAAAATGTTAAAAGAAAATTTAGCCGCCATTTTCAATTGTTTCCGTTGTTTCAAGCCAGCGTTCTCTTGAGAAGTTATTCAACATTACTTTAGGTTCAATGGCTTTAGAGATTAAGAGGGGAAATCCAGATTTTATTAATATTCAGAAGTAAAATAACTAAAAAAACGTTTTCTTTTATGCCCTATGATATCATTTTTTAAATTTTCTGATATCATTTACATATCTGGAGTACCATAGTGTGCCGCATAGGTGACGATGATGCAATGATTAACGCCAGTAATAAAGTCTTTGGGTGTGACTCATTTATTCCGTCAACATTTTATTGCGGCATCAATCTATTGGCATGAATGTGCTGCACGACATCCTGCTTGTAACTTATAAAATTTTGTTGTTGTTGCTTAAATCCCAGCATTGAACCATCCTTGACCTAAGCAAAATCCGTGTGTTACTTCCGCATTATTATTCCATAAAATGTGCTTATTGCAAAACATCAGTCTTACAGATACGCTCTGTCATAGCGATTTAAAAACATTATTTAACAAACTGGTCAGGACACCTTTAAACTGTTACTTTTGGGTAAGTGGAAACACCTTTCGTCTTTTGACATATTAGAGCTTTAACTTTCTCCCTCTTTAATTCCTCTATGAATTCTAAAAGAAAATACAGTCCCCTTATAATATGCATTTTCTATATTTTTTTTCTTTTCTACTAGCGGACCTATACCGAGTGGGTTCTTTGACAAGCAATTATAGCAAACTTTATAGCTATTAACATTATAAACAACATTATGCTTTTTTATTTCCTGCTTATTGGTTTGAATATTTACTGTATCTACTTGCTCAATGTTGTTCATTTTCTTTTTCATTCTGTTGGTCTTTTTTAAATATTGAAACAATATTTTCAAATATTTTTGTGGTTTGTGCATGGTCGATATTGTACATGCTTGTGGTTAATACCTTTTACCACAATTCCAAGAAAAGTTAACGTGAGTTTACAAAATGCAGTATACATAATTGTCCGAAAGCAAACGTTAGCTTTCCACCCCAGGATAAGTGATACGAATGTTCAAGAATTACATTGCTTTTTATTGGCAAAATTTGTTCGCAGATACATTTTATATTTAGTACGAGGTAAATCCAAATGTTCCACAGATCAGTGTTTTTGAAATACCTATACACATCAAAACGCAATAATAATAATAATAATAATAATAATAATAATAATAATAATAATAATGATAATAATAAAAAAAGGCGACTACCGTACCAGTGGTTGTAGGAAAGGCGACTACCGTACCAGTGATTCTAGGAAAGGCGACTACTGTACCAGTGATTGTAGGAAAGGCGACTACCGTACCAGTGATTGTAGGAAAGGAGACTACTGTACCAGTGATTGTAGGATCTCTAGGAATAATAAAAAAAAAAAGGTACTGAAACCTATTTGAAAATGATACCAGGCTTACCATCCCTACAGGAAGTGCAAAAATTTGTGTTAACTGGAACGACTCATGTACTGAGAAGAGCATTATCGCTGTGAAAACAACATCCATTCATGAATTTTATTTTTTTTTTAATACATATTTTACCTGTGAATTTGCGTGTGTAAACTGGGAATGCATACAACGAGTTTCTCTGCCCTAGGTGTACGGAAAACACTCGGCGAGAAATGGAAGAAAATTTGAAGAAAGAAGAAAAAAAACAACATAATAATAATGATAATAATTTTAATAATAATATGTAACAACAAAAGAATGAGAGCTCGATATTAAAGAAAGAGAGGACTATTTATATATGTTATAAATTATAATAAACAGTAAAGGATTGTCATTATAGTACTCGGAATTTCGAATGCCGGAGCGAAATGCTATGATACATTCTCGTCGGTTATTAATGGCAACAGACGCTATAAAAAAAAACGTTAAATATAAGGGAAGTAATTCTAATAGGTAGAAAAAGAAAAAAGAAAAAAGAAAAACGATAAAAAATATAAAAAGTGTATAAAATATATATATAAAAATATACGCACAAACATATTCACAAAATACATAGACATAAACCTCCTACGTTCACAACGTTTACATACATGTACACTCACAAATATGTATACATACATGCACACACACAAACATATATGCATGTACGTACTCATAAATGCACACATATCCACAAATACATGCACACATAACCACGCAAACACGTACATATATGTATATATATACGCAACCTCATCCTCATATACACATTGGTGCTTACATGTATTCACGTAACATAATACATATTTTGACATTTATACCTACAAATATATGTGTGTGTATATATATATGAATATATATATATATATATATATATATATATATATATATATATATATATATACACACAAATATATATATATATATATATATATATATATATATATATATATATATATATATATATATATATACACATATATATATATATACACACATATATATATATATATATATATATATATATATATATATATATATACAGACGTATATTCGCACTCGCACGTACATGTATAATATATATATGTGTGTGTGTATACATATATACATACACACTCTCCCATCATACACCCAGACATATACAAACATGTGCATATCCATATAAGTGAAGGGGCGTGTGCATGAAAATCGCACATTTGCACCGGACACAGTCTTACAATCATGTACATACATTTACACATACACACA
>NC_142928.1:132800777-132835777 GCF_046866305.1 Octopus bimaculoides
AAGCACGGGGACTGTAAAACACGAAGACAGACGTAACATGTCCAACAAAAACGAAGTAAAGAACGAAAGACAACTAACCCAGACTGTAGGAATGTGTAATGATGAGCAAAATGCACCAAACCAGAACACAGACAAAAATATTAACGGGAAGGAATACGAAACAAATATATTGGAAACTTGGAAACAATGAAGATGAAACTAATGATTATGATACTCTAAAAATGAGCATAATCAAACAATTGAAAACCACAGGTGTCAGTACGGACCACCGATTGTACCTCCTAAAAATTAAAATTTATAAAACAACATCAATAATAAATAGCATGAACCTGCTCGTCACAGAAGTAATAGCCACAGAAACAAATTTCAATATGACTAGGCTAGATGATATAATATATGCAGCAGCCTCTGTGGATGCAAAAGAAGCTGGATACCCCCTAAAACCCATCCAAATAGGTGTATCACCACCCAAACAAACCCTGTGGATAAATAATATCCAGATAAAAATAGAAAATAAGAGAAAGGATCTGTCAATCTTCAATGTAACTAGTAGACAATCAACACTACTAAGCAACACGAGGAGAAGAAAAATACTACGTAAATACAAAATTACAGAACAAGGTATACATGAGGTAAAAGAACAGCTAAAGCAAGATATCCTCACCAAAGCACAAAGAATCTGCCGGTACGAGAAATGCCAACGTTTCTCTGAACAAAACAAACTGTTCAACTCCAACGCCAAAAGATTCTACCAAGACCTTGGCAAAAAAAAGAGAGATCAATGCAGCACCAACAGCAGAAAAAAATGGAACTATTTTTGATAGAAATATGGTCGGCGAAGGAACAACATCAGAAAAGGTCTATCAAAACAACGAACACAGCACCTGAACAACCCTGAGCCCTAGGTCAACCAGGCAATGCAAAACCGAATCAACAGGAAGGCATCGGGCACGACAAGATCCCCAACTTCTGGTTAAAATACCTAACAGGAACACATAAAAAGCTGGCTGAGAAATTTAATGAAATACTAACAGAGCCAGAGATGATACCTGAATGGCTCACGGAAGAGAAAACTATCCTAATTCGCAAATCCACTGAAACGGCAAACGCACAAAATTACAGACCGATAACTTGTCTCCCTACAATTTACAAAGCCTTTACTGCAATAATATTGCAGAGAATGTGCAAGCATCTGGAAGAAAACAACTTCTTTCCAAAAGAGCAGAAGGGATGTTGTAAGGGCTCATACGGCTGTAAAGATCAGCTACTGATCAATAAAGCCATAACTGAAGACAGGCGCAGAAAGAAGAAAGGTCTAAGAATGGCCTGGATCGATTATCGAAAGGCTTTTGATAGTATTCCTCTTAGAAACATTATCCATGAACAAGGTAGCACCAATAATTATAAAATATATAAAACATTCCATGAATAATTGGTAGACAGTGCTAGCTCCAGATAAAAGAGGGACTCATCAAAACCAAAGCCATACTCGTTAGAAGAGGAATATTCCAGGGTGACATACTCTCTCCACTGCTTCTCTGCTTTATCTGACATGCTAAACAGAACTGGAGGTGGATACAACTATTACGGCAAAACAATCAGCCGCTTCTTATATATAGACGATCTAAAACTGTACGGTACAAATGATAAACAGCTGGAAACATTACTACAGACAGTACATGGATTTACCAAAGAAATAAACATGAAATTTGGCTTAGGAATATGTGCCAAAGCAACCTTGAAAAGAGGAAAACTAGTTAAGAGTAGCAACGTCATACTAGATAAAGCAAATGAAACAAGAGAATTAGACCAAAGCCAGATATACAAATACTTAAAAATCAATGAACTAGATACGATAAAACACCCACCATAAGAAAAGAATACTATAGACGAGTTAGATTAACACTGAAAACAGAGCTCCATGCGAAAAACAAGATAATAGGTATCAACACTCTATCCGTCCCTTTTACAGCTACAATATTCTTAAATGGACTCTAAATGAACTAATCAAAATAGACAGGAAAACAAGAGAAATAATGATAGGACTTAGGATGCACCACCCAACATCTGACATAGAAAGGTTATATATACAACGTATCGAAGGTGGTAGAGGCCTTATACAGCTAGAAAACTATAACAAGATAAACACCATAAGGACTACAGAAACACCTACTTCAGAAGCAAGGAAAACAAATACAAATAGTCACAAAACACGAACAAAGTGGAAAAACTGTTTTCAGTATTTAAGGAAGCTGACAAATACAAAACAGAAGTCATAGTACCTAACAACTATGAAGAAAAAGAAGAAATATCAAAGGTTGTAAAACAACTGAAATCCAAACTAAAACTGGAATAGCAACAGATCATGATAAAACGATGATAAGAAAAGCCCCTTCGTGGCAAATATTGGGTTAAACTAAACAGAAAAGTTAGCTTAGGGTGTTTCCAACAGTAAATCACCAGGAATTATCTCGGTGATATTCCCTCGAAAATCTCGGATTTTCGGTGGGAACTGGGTTTTTAAGGGTATGTGTATGTGTTTTGTGTTGTTTGAATGATTGTATGTATGCAGGTAGGGAGATTGTGGGTGTGACAAAATCTTCTGGCGTAATGTTTGTGTGTGTTATTATAAACTTCATTAATTCATTATTTTTTGTGTTTATTGCCTGTAGTTTGTAATGCTAGTCTTTTTAATTTGTATGTTGTTGTTGTTGCTGTTGTTGTGGTTGTGATTTTTGTTGTTGTGGTTGAGTGTGGGGGATGGCTTGTTCTTCAGATGTTAGAGGTGGTGGTATCGATGCAGTGTTTGTTTTGGTTGAATTTGTTTGTGTTGGTTTGATTTTTTTTCTCTCTACTTCTTGTGTGGATGAGGATTGTTGTTGTTTGTCCATATGTTTGTTTTTTTTCTGTCTCTCTTTCGGGTTTTTTTTTTGTTGTTGTTTTGTTTTCAACTTCTACTCCTCATCTTAGTCCGGCTCTCCACCAGTGAAGTCCACTCGCTCCGCATCGGGAAGTGAAACATCTTCGGGCGCTGAGAAGTATTTGGGGGAAACTCGATGTCGGTATAATAATAATAATAATAATAATAATAATAATAATAATAATAATAACCCTTTCTACTATAGGTACAAGGCCTGAAATTTTGGCGGAAGGGTTCAGTCGATTAGATCGATCCCAGTACTCAACTGGTACTTAATTTATCGACCCCGAAAGGATGAAAGGCAAAGTCAATATCGGCGGAATTTGAACCCAGAACGTAAAGACAAACGAAATGCTACTTAGCATTTTATCCGGCGTGCTAACGATTCTGACAGCTCGCTGTCTTAATAATAATAATAATAATAATAATAATAATGATGATGATGATGATGATGATGATGATGATGATGATGATGATGATGATGATGATGATGATAATAATAATAATGATAATAATAATAATGATAATAATAATAATAGTTGTTTCAAATCTTGGCATAAGGGCAATAGTTTTAAGAGGTGGGAGTAGTCGATACCATCGAACCCAGTACTTGACAGAAGGATAAATGGCAAAGTTGACCTCACCGGAATTTGAACTGAGATCACAATAAGTTGGAAGAAACATCGCTCAAATTTTGTCCGACGCTCTAACGATTCTGTCAGCTCACTAACTTAAGAGTTTGAAATTTTGGCATGTAGCCAGTAATCTTCAGGAGACTGGGAGTGTCGGTCGACTATATCGACCCCAGTATTCAACTGGTACTTATTTTATCGGCCCCGAAAGAATGAAAGGCAAAGTCAACCTCGGCGGAATTTGAACACAGGACGTAATGAGCGGGAAGAAATTCCGCAACGCATTTTTCGCCGACACTCGAAATGGTTCTGCCTGCTCGCCGCCTTAATGGTGGTGGTAGTGGTGATGGTGGTGGTGGTGGTGGTGGTGGTGGTGGTGGTGGTGGTGGTGGTAGCTGCGGCGGCTGCGGCGGTGGTGGTGGTGGTGGTGGAGGTGGTGATAGTAGTGGTACTGGTGGTGGTGATAGTAGTGGTACTGGTGGTGGTCGTGGCATCGGCGGCGGTGGTGGTGGTGGTGATAATAATGATGATGATGATGAAGATGATGATAACGCATATAATTTGTCTGCACTTGCTTATCAGTACTTGTTGGTTTTTAGTGTTATGTCTACAGCATTGTCTGCTGCTATCTTTTTCTACACACTTACCTACAATATATAAATAAGCAACTGATATTTTTAGTATACTAAAAAAGAAAAAAAAAACGTCATGCCCATCACTATAGGTTCGAGGAGGAGAAAATGTCTCGAAGTATTCTATTACATTATTTGATGTTCTGAGTCTAAAAATTGCAAGGGGTCAATGTTATCTGTTCGTATCTGTTGTCGATAAAACGACCAAAACAAACGTACAAAGATAATAATAAAATCTAAGACGACAATATCCAATGCATTCAATGAGAGAGTTAGCTACTATTTCTAGTAAATTTAACGACCATGTAGAGGTTACCTAGATAGACTTATATATTTATTTCATGTTGTTGTTAGCACTCCGTCGCTTACGACGTCGAGGGTTCCAGTTGATCCGATCAACGGAACAGCCTGCTAGTAAAATTAACGTGCAAGTGGCTGAGCACTCCACAGGCACGTGTACCCTTAAGGTAGTTCTCGGGGATATTCAGCGTGACACAGTGTGACAAGGCTGACCCTTTGAATTACAAGCACAACAGAAACAGGAAGTAAGAGTGAGAGAAAGTTGTAGTGAAAGAGTACAACAGGGTTCGCCACCATCCCCTGCTGGAGCCTCGTGGAGCTTTAGGTGTTTTCGCTCAATAAACACTCACAACGCTCGGTCTGGGAATCGAAACCGCGATCCTATGACCGCCAGTCCGCTGCCCTAACCACTGGGCCATTGCGCCTCCACAATTATTTCATGTTATATAATAGAGAAAGGACACTACGTTGAATGTATGTTGTGGATAGTAATTCTAACTTTGTGTACGATATATGGATATAGTTTTGTAATACCCTGAGATTGGAATGTTTCCTCTGTTTTAACTATGACTAATTTTCTAGATAAAACAGATAAAATAGTCACACTAAACTCTGAAATACGTAGTACCAACATCTAAATAAATTTCATTATTTTCATAAGTTCTGAACCCCCATCGAAGTAATATTCTGAACAGAAGGAATTACTAAGTCGATAAAGACGGATTCTTACAATTTAACATTTTTTTTAGCATCAGTCACTAAACTGCAACCATGCCGGAACACCCACTTAATAGGTTTTGTCGATCAAATCAACCCCTCCCAGCAGTTAATTTAAATTATGGGCAAGAGGAATTAAACTCTTCTGTATTCCCTTTTTTGTCCCAATCATCGTTACTCTGAAGAAGTACGCTCTCCCAAACGTCGGAAACTCCACTCCTCATCGTATTATTACTTTAATCTTTCTATCATATAATTTATAGACAGCTACATATATATGTGCACATAGCTGTGTGTGTGTGCGTATATGCGTGTGTTTGTGTGTGTGCATATATAAAGATATATATATATATATTCGATTCCAAGCAATGACCTAAATAATAATAATAATAATAATAATAATAATAATAATAATAATAATAACATGGAAAAACACCTTAGCAATGAGAACCCAGGGGTTCGAAATTTCTCCAAGACACCTGAAGAAGGCTGGAGGGCATATCAGCCGAAACGTTGCATTAACAACAAACAAGATGAGGACAAATATCCGTCGAATGAAAATGATAATACAAATAAAGTACATAATTCCTCATCTCTTAAATATAGAATTGTATCTCTATAGACAACTTCCGCATTCAATCATCTTCAATTCGGTGTTCGTTCCTACCCATACCTAGGTCATGAACCTTGGGTAGTGACCGAAAGAATACGCCACGAGTACAGACGTCTGAGACAGGGTTCTTCCGAAGGGCTCTTGATGCAACGTTGCTCGAGAGAGAGCGTGGCTCAGAAATGAGAGTAGTTCTCCAGGTAGAGCTGATGCTTCTCCAAGTTGAGAGATAACAGCTCTGATACAACAGACATGTGGTGAGAATGTCTCAGAAAGGAATCACTGGACAGGTTCTACAGGCAAAACCAACCGGTAGGGGACTCAATGATAGACCATAAGCAAGATGATTGGACAACATCCATAACTTTGGCTACTTTCACTTGGAGACTCAGCTGGTTCAATTGGAGACGTTTGCTTCTGAGATGACCCGATGGAAGGCGTGCTTGAGGACTCTGCCCCCTCGACTCTCTTAGGTTTAAGTGGGGGAAGAAAATGGGATGAGATGAGATGAGATGAGATTATTACTGTTAAGATGTAAGGCAGCGAATTGGCGGAATCATTAGCACGTACTGAGTTGGAAGAATCATTAGCACAATCTGAGTTCAAATTCCGCCGGGATCGACTTTGGTTTTCATCCTTTCGGGGGTCGAAAAATTGACTAGTCCCCTTCCCAACAATTTCAGGCATTGTGCCTGTAGTAGAAAAGATTATTACTATCAAGGTGACGAACTGGCAGAATCGTTAGCGCGCTGGACAAAATGCTTTGCGGCATTTCTTCTGGCCTTATGTTCTGAGTTAATAATTATTGTTATTATTATTAAAGCAGCGAGCAAGCAGAATCATTAGCTTGCCGGACAAAATGCTTAGCGGCAGTTCATCCGTACTTACTTCTTAATTCAGATGCCGCCGTGGTCGACTCTACCATTCATCATTTCGGAGTCGATAAAGTAAGTTGAACAGTGGGGCCGATGTAATCGACTTAACTAAAATTTGAAACCTTTATTCTTCCTCTCCTCCTCCTCCTCCTCCTCCTTCTTCTGATTATTATTATTATTATTATTATTATTATTATTATTATTATTATTATTATTATTATTATTGAGTGAGGGGGCAGTGCATACCATCAAAGTGACACTGGGGTAAAATATACGAAGCCCAGTATACCCATCATGACTACCCGTCTGATAAGGGTACACCAGGCACGTGCATCACAACCATATGGGCGCGACATGGTGATCTCTTATCAAGATAAACAGCGCATGACCTTGCAGGTGAGGCCCAGTTAGAATTTTCTTCAGGTCGTGTAGCCCATCCCGCTCAAAAGGTCCCTCAATAAGGTTTGTTTAAAGATGTTGAGCAAAACACGCATGTTTCCAAAGGTGAGTTATTCAAAACCCAAAGAATTCCTCCCAATACATGGCTATGATGCTCCCCCACTACTTCTGCTCGTGATCAGAGATGCACATATCGTCAGCCACTAAGGGACATGCTCAATTGGTTAAGGTCAAACAACTGACTAGCAAATCTGTGGTATTAAGCAGAATATTTGCTGTAGCCCATCTTTTATACCAAGACAAAACAATGTACATGATAACACTTCCAATCAATTAAGATTAGAAGCCATGAGAGCCACTGCCTGGCACTGCATTATTATTATTATTATTATTATTATTATTATTATTATTATTATTATCGTTGTTGTTGTTGCTGTTGTTGTTGTTGTTGTTGTTGTTGTTGTTGTTGTTGTTGTTGTTATCATTATTTACTTTTAATATGCATGTTTATTACAATCACTTGCCGAGACACATCCAGCGTCCGAGGGCACGAGAATGATAAGAGATGTAACAGTATGACTGACATTTTGGGGAGGGGAAGTGGCAGGGGCAGTAGCAAAATATCTTCATGTAGTACAACGCAAACATTTAAATTGATAGGATCCTTCTAAGGATGTAAGCAGTACTTGTCAGCACAATCTTTTGGATTTCTCTGAGACATGGTTCTCCTGTGATATTATCTAGATATTTCAGACATCCCTTTCTTATCATACCTAGGGCACCCACAATAACAGGAAAAGTTCTGGCTTTAATATGCCACATCTTTTGTATTCCAATTTCCAGGTCCTTATATTTTTCAAATTCTTTTACAGATATATTTTCAACAGTGGGAACACTTACATCTATTAGTCTACAAGTATTTTCTTCTCCGTCTTTAATGAATATGTCTGGTCAATTATCCTGGATCATTCTGTCAGTGTTGACTGGAAAATACCTGAAGATAGTGACATTTTTACCTTCAACGACTTGATCAAGATGATGTTCATACCAGCAAGCAGGAGTGCTGGTTGTGTAGTGTGTTTACATATTTTCCAATGTAAATACTGTCTTACCCTATTGTGACGATTTTTGTATTCGTTTGGTGTCAGCAGAGGACATCCCGAGACGAGATGGTGTATTGTTTAGTCATATTTATCGCAGAATCTGCTTCTAGGGTCAGAACCGGCTTGAAGAACATCAGCCTGGTAGTTTTGGGTAAGCAAGCTTTGATCTTGTGCCGCTAATATGAAACCTTCAGTCTGCTTTCAGTCCTGAACTTCTCAGCCACCTGTCCCTTTTTCATGTTACCTGTCCCTTTTTCATGACTAATACTGCACACTTATCTATGCCAAATTCCATGCCTATATAATTACTGAAGAGTTTTACAATCTGTATTAAGGAATCTATCTATTTTTCATTCTTACTAAAAAGCTGCAGATCATCCTTTAGAGCAAACGGTTAATTTTTCCTTTACTATTTCTAAACTGGTACCATGCCTTTGCCTTCTTTAATACTATGTACTGTACATGCACCTTTGATGAGTTGTAGTGCACCTGAGCACTATACACAATAATTTCTTTATTATTATTATTATTATTATTATTATTATTATTATTATTATTATTATTGAGTCAGAGAGCAGAGCATGCCATCAAAGTGACACTGGGGTAAAATATACGAAGCCCATTATATCCATCATGAGTACCCGTTTGATAAGGGTACACCAGGCACATGCATCACAACCATATGTGCGCGACATGGTGATCTCATATCAAGATAAACAGCGCATGACCTCGCAGGTGGGGCCCAGTTAGAATTTTCTTTAGGTCGAGTAGCCCATTCCGCTCAAAAGGTCCCTGATTAAGGTTTGTTTAAGGATGTTGAGCAAAACACCCACGTTTCCAAAGGTGAATTGTTCAAACCCCAAAGAATTCCTCTCAACACATGACTATGATGCTCCCCCACTACTTCTGCTCTTGATCAGAGATGCACATATCGTCAGCCACTAAAGGACATGCTCAACTGGGTATGGTCAAACAACTGACAAGCAAATCTGTGGTATTTAGCAGAATATTTGCTGTAGCCCATCTTTTATACCAAGACAAAACAATGTACACGATAACACTTCGAATCAGTGCAGATCAGAAGCCATGAGAGCCACTGCCTGGTACTGCATCCGGGTATTTATCATTATTATTATTATTACTATTATTATTATTATTATTATTATTATTATTATTATTATTATTATTATTATTATGATGATGAAACTGAGGTGTATCAAACATAAGACAAATATTAAAGGGGATAACTAGTCTCCTTGGAAAGTTTCTCTCTTGATATTAACTTTCCCTAAGATTGTGTCACCTGAGTAGAGGTCTACTTTCCATTTCTTCATGCTAAAGTTAATTAACTCTCTTATGTTGTCTGCTATATTTAATATACTCAAACATTCAAATACCCATGAGTGTGGGTTCATGTCATAGGCTTTCCTATAATCTATCCATGCTATTGTTAGATTTTCCTTTCTAGATTTTACTTCATTTAGAACTGCTTTGTCTATGTATAATAGATCATGCTTTCCTCCAACCTTCTTCCTGCAACCTTTCTTTTCTTCTTGCAGCAAATTCTGGTTGTCAAGGTGCTCGTAAATGCTTTGTGAAAGCATTCCTCTTAACAGCTTCCACACTAATGGTAAGCAAGTGATTGATCTACAATTGCTAGCTGCATTACTCTTGCTTTTATCTTTCAAATATTATTATTATTATTATTATTATTATCATCATCATCATCATCATCATCATCGTCGTCATCGTCGTCGTCGTCGTCGTCATCATCATCATCATCATCATCATTTTTTATTATTATTATTTCTCTTTATCACAGGTTTTGTTGGAGCTCTTCGAGTCTTACATGCGTAGCGCGCTTGCTACCTGCAGCCTACGGTGCCATGTTATTCATTCTTTTCAGCTATCTTATACCTTCCTGATTATCCTGGCCGTGCCAAGGAGGCAAACCTTTTGCAACAGTTCTACTGGGCACTCTATTCCAATTTCCTTTATTTCCCCCCTTGATACCTTCTGATATTGTTCCCAAGGACCCAGCAATAATTTCCCTATCTTCACCGTCTTCATTTTCCACAACTGGGCTAATTCTTACTTAAGCGGGTTGTATTTATCTATCTTACTGTCTTTTTCTTGACTATTCGTAAGTCAAAGGGGCATGCAATATCAACTATGCAGCATATGTGGTGCATTTTGTCTACCACCACTGGGTCCGGTTTGTTATGCTTTAGTACCTTATCTGTTTGGATTGGGAAATCCCAGTGGATTTTACTAGTCTCCGACTCCACCGTTCTCTGAAGTTTGTTTTCATATCACGTCTTACCTCTCTCTAGCCCCCACTTTTCACAGTTTCCAATGTAGCACTTTCGCTACCTGATTGTGTCGCCACAACTTGTAGTGACTTTGGGCAAGTCTAGGTATTCGTTCGTGATTTGGGCAATGGTTTCATCCACTCTATTTCAGATGTGGCACAGTGGAGACACTTGCTCATTCCTAAGGCTGACCCTCCAGTTCGTGGCCAAAATTTGGTCTTGCGCTGCTAGTATAGTGCTCTAGGTCTCTTTTTTTAGTGTTCCTTTCATCAGCCAATCCCACCTATTTTTTCCAACAACTTCTGTTGTACTGCATGGAATTGATTGTGTAGTCCCCCCTTTTGAGAACAATTACACCACATTCCTCGATCCCAAATTCCATGTCGATATCTTAACTAATCATCTGCACAGTTGCCGTCAAACTCTCAATTTCTTTCTGTCTTAGCGAATAGCTTAAGGTTATCCATACACCAAAGGTTGTTTACTTTCACCCGGCTTAGCATGTACCCCACACGCATCATTCTTAAAACGCTCATTAGTGGTAGTATACAGACAACAAATAGGAGAGGCGACAGACTGTCCTCTTGAAAGATCCCCCTTTTGATATTTACCTCTCCCAGGTTATCTCCCCATGCTGTGAGTTCAGTTCGCCACGTTGTCATTGAGTTTTGTATTAACTTCAGGATATTGTGTGAGACTTTAAGTAGTTTAAGGCATTCAATAATCCACGAGTGTGGGACCATGTCATATGCTTTCCTGTAGTCCACCCATGCCATCGCCAAATGTTTGTGTCTCTTCTTGCAATCATCCAGGATAGACTTGTCAATTAGTAATTGATTCTTCGTTCCTCTGCTCTTACGTCTATACCCTTACGTCTCTTATTATTATTATTATTACACTTGCTTTTACCTTTCAATTATTATTGTTTTACATCCCAGAACACTCGATCTTGTTTGCTCTGGTAGATTCTGTGAGAGCGGACAACGGCCTGCTGTCAGAGGTCTTTCGGGCTGTGTTTCTGCATATTATACCAGAAACACCAAAACATATTATACCAGAAACACCAAACCTAGCTTTGGTACTTGGTTGTTGATTATCGTGGGAGACATTCAACACCCAAGTACCAATCTGAAAATCCTAGCTGTCCCCAGCAGCGCAGTCTTTTGAGCTTGTTCTGTTGTCATGTCAATTCCGATTTCTCTGACATATTTCTCGAACTTGGTAGTTAGTGCTCTGAATTATTATTATTATTATTATTATTATTATTATTATTATTATTATTATTATTATTATTATTATTATTATTATTATTATTATTATTATTATTATTATTATTATTATTATTATTATTCCGCCGAGGGGGTCGATGAAATAAGTACCATTTAAGTGCTGGGGTCGATGTAATCGACTAGTCCCCTCCTCCAAATTTCAGGCTTTGTGCATATAGTAGAAAGGGTTATTACCATTATTATTATTATTATCATCATTATTATTATTATTATCATTATTATTATTATTATTATTATTATTATTATTATTATTATTATTATTATTATTATTATTATTATTACGACGAATTTGAGACATCTGTTTTGTTTGTCGGATGTCGATTAATTTGTTATTTGACAAGATATATTGTTTTGGAAACATAATACAGTCGTGGCCAAAAGTTTGGAACATCTTTTTTTTTTAAATTAAAATTGTTATGCCCAAGTACAATTCAATTCAGATACATACAACGTAGAGGTATATTTACCAAATAACTGATCCAATGGTGCAATATCTAGAAAAAAAAGCAAGCAAAATCAAAAATATAGTTCTTGACCAAATTGTTTACTTTTAATATAACTTTGGGCATTTAATAAAAAAAAATTTCAATTTTCAGACCTATGTTCCAAATGTTTGGCCACAGCTGTAGATTTATGTTGAGAGCAATAACCATTCTATATAGTGGTGAGGCTCATTACTCTTTCTGTTGTTTATCATAATTTGTAATGCATCCTGGAGCAGCCTCTCGAATGCACATCTACTTTTTATTGTTTCATTAATAAACACAACATCAATAATGGCTTCAAATTTTGGTGTAAGGAAAGCAAGTTCGAGAAAACGTTTAGGTTGATGATATTGAGTCCAGTGCTCAACTGGTACTTATTTTATCGACCTCGAAAAGATGAAAGGCAAAGTCGACCTCGGCAGAATTTGAACTTAGAACGTAATGACGGACCAAATGCCACTAAGCATTTTGCCCGGCGTGCTAACGATTCTGCCAGCTCGCCGTCCTAAATACGACATCAATATTGCTATTTCTTGACAATTGTCGAGATAGGAATTATTTACTTATTCGATGGGCTGTCCGTTCACTGTGTGCAGAGATGCAGTGATGTATGGGCTGTACAGAAATGATACCCAAATTTCTTGCAAAACATCGTCTTTAGAAGGATTAGGGAAAGGACGTAGCAGCAGTTAGACACTGAGATGATAACGGCTTGACCCTATGAGCATAGGTCCGCATAAGAACTAGTTTTTTTTATATCAACCGCTCCACAAACTCTCTCTCTCTCTCTCTCTCTCTCTCTCTCTCTCTCTCTCTCACACACACACACACACACACACACACGCACACACACAGAACACACACAGAGAACACGCACATATGTATGTATAACATAACATACATACACATACTCACACGTATATTTATGGTATATTTGGTTTCAAATTTTGGAACAAAGCCAGCAGGTTTGAGGGAGGGGTCTCAGTCAATTATATAGCCCACAGCTAAATCAATTATAAAGCCCCGAAAGGAAGAAATACAAAGTCAACATTGGCGGAATTTGACAGTACGTAAAGACGGACGAAGTGCATTTTGCCTGCTTTGCTATACATAGCATATATATATATATATATATATATATATATACATTCTCTTTCTCGTTTTAATTGTTTCAGTCAATTGACTGCGGCCATGCTGGAGCACCACCTTTAATCGAGCAAAGTGACCCCAGGACTTATTCTTTGGAAGCCTAGTACTTATTCTATCGGTCTCTTTTGCCACCATCGGTTGTCAAGCGACGTTGGGGAGGACAAACACAGACACACAAATACATACACACACATACATATATATATATATATATATATATATATACGACGGGCTTCTTTCAGTTTCCGTCTACCAAATCCACTCACAAGGCTTTGGTCGGCCCGAGGCTATAGTAGAAGACACTTGCCCAAGGTGCCACGCAGTGGGAATGAACCCGGTACCATGTGGTTGGTAAGCAAGCTACTTACCACACAGCCACTCCTGTGTATATACATATATATACAATATTAGATATGTACATATATACACAAGTGTACTACATGAGTACCTATATCTCTAAAGATAGAAGTCAAAAAATTCTTCTGTACCACCGAATAGTCACAAATCTGTTACAGACATAAAAAGGGAAAAATATCAGTGAACAATAATAATGTCTTCTTACCTCTACTGGGTCAGAACAAGTAAATGCTGGTCAACTTGGTACCAGTTTTGACATTTAGCGCCAAATAGGTGCCTGATTTATCATCAGCCAAAGTCTGCCAGCTAAATTACTACTATCATTCTTCCCCATCATTCCTGCAAAAGTTCGTTTCAAGTGACCAGGAACAAACGAAATGTGTAAACTATTTATAAATAAATATAGAGATGGTATTATTAAAATGCTATCACAAGTGGCAAGCGAATTATCAGCCGTATATATTTTATTAATTTGCCTGTACGGCAGATAATTCGCTTACCATCCCTATATATATATATATATATATATATATATATATATATATATATATTATTATTATTATTATTATTATTATTATTATTATTATTATTATTATTATTATTATTATTGTTCAGTAGTTTTATTTTTATAACGTGCTTTCGCTTCACTACCGAGCGCAGCTTTGTGTGCTTCGGGTATGTGCTGTGGGTTGCTGTGATGCTCTTATGTTTACTGTATTGAAAGTGTTTTGCGTAGAATGTGTGCAGTACCCAGTAGTGCAATTTTCTGTATGTTATATATACTTGTAAGTCCTGGTGTTTTTGTTATGTATTTGTCTGAATATTTTTTTTATTATACCTAAGTCACCTACTATGATAGGAATTGTTTCTGTTTTTAGATTCCTCATTCGAGTTACCCCTATTTCCAGGTCTTTGTATTTTGAAAGTTTCTCCATTTCTTTTAGAGAAACGTTGTCATCTGCTGGTATTGATACATCAATTAGAAAGCATTTTTTTTCTTCATGATCTCTGACAACTATATCTGGCCTATTGGCCTTAATTTCTCTATTTGTGTGTATTGGCATATCCCAGAGTATGGTTGCTTTCTCGTTTTCTGTGACCTTTTCTGGCGTGTGCCTATACCATCTTTTGCTGTTGTTATTCCATAGTGTTGGCATAGCTTCCAGTGTATGTAGGCCCCAGCTCTGTCGTATCTGTGAATTATTATTATTATTATTTCCCCAGGACACCTGATGAAGGCTGGAGGGTATATCAGCTGAAATGTTGTGTTCATATATATATATCACATTAATAATGATAAGGAGAATGGAGATTTGCACATCGATCATTTATTTTACAGTTATTTACAGCATATTACAATGACCTATACATATTTCTACTGCAGTTCTGTAGACCGATGCAAATGCAATATTGTCAACGCAGTTTCATTGAATACAGACCGTTGTGTTAGATGTATTAGACAGTTGGAACCGAACTGAGAACAAACACGATATCCGCCTGGATAATATATCCCTGGTAGCCCATATATATATATATATAAAGAGAGAGAGAGGTGGGAGGGAGAAAGAGAGATGTACTTATATATATATATATATATATATATATATATATATATATATATATATATATATATATATATATATTCACGTAAACATACTCCTAATTAGATTAGATGAAACGAATGAAGACTGATCTAGGATTGAATAAAAAGTACTATAGATATAAGCCATATAATGAAAGAGACAGATACACATACACACATAAACGAACATACATGTCTTTATGTGTATGTGTGTGTGTGTACTTACATTTGTTTAGAAAGTATGTATGCGTATTGTGATTTGTGTAAATGAATACGTTTGAATATAAATATAGGTCTGTATGATAGTATTAACGTCTCTGTCTATAAATATACATATCTTACTGTCTTAATTGTATGACCAGTTACTATTAATGGCTTAGATTTCTTTCTTTCTTTCTTTTTCTCTTCCTTTTTTCTTTTCTTCGAATTTGCCTCACGCTATATTCAGTTGACAAATCTTCGCTTGGCCCGTCTACTCTGTTTTAATTTATTTATTTTCCATTTAATTTTATTTTCCCGACCTGCTATTGCACATATTGTAAATACTGAATATCATTGAGTCTATTACTCTACCCCTTGTACTGCCGTCGAGCTTAGTACAGTGTATGTAAACTCTATTGATTGCAGTTTCAATTCAAGGACATCAGCAACTGATCGTGTAACGTAAGTCATTCCTTCTCTAAAATATACTGTTCTTTATTCTTTTACTTGTTTCAGTCATTTGACTGCGGCCATGCTGGGGCACCGCCTTTAGTCGAACAAATCGACCCCAAGGACTTATTCTTTGTAAGCCTAGTACTTATTCTATCGGTGCCTTTTCCCAAACCGCTAAGTTACGGTGACGTAAACACACCAACATCGGTTGTCAAGCGATGATGGGGGATAAACACAGACGCACAAATACACACACACACACACAGACGCACAAATACGCACGCACACACACACACACACACACACACACACACACACACACACATATATATTTTGGTATATATACTCTTTACTCTTTTTACTCTTTTACTTGTTTCAGTCATTTGACTGCGGCCATGCTGGAGCACCGCCTTTAGTCGAGCAAATCGACCCCAGGACTTATTCTTTGTAAGCCTAGTACTTATTCTATCGCTCCCTAGGTTACAGGGACGTAAACACATCAGCATCGGTTGTCAAGCGATGTTGTGAGGAGAAACACAGACACACAAACACACATATATATACATATACATATATAATCCGGGCTTCTTTTAGTTTCCGTCTACCAAATCCACTCACAAGTCTTTGGTTGGCCCGAGGCTATAGTAGAAGACACTTGCCCAAGGTGCCACGCAGTGGGACTGAACCCAGAATCATGTGGTTGGTAAGCAAGCTACTTACCACACAGCCACTCCTGCGCCTATGTATGTATATATGTATATATATATATATGTGTGTGTGTGTGTGTGTGTGTGTGTGTGTGTGTGTGTGTGTGTGTGTGTGTGTGTGTTACAAAAAGAAAATAGAAACTACACGTTGAAATGTAAGGGGAAAGTAAGAAGGAAAAAAGCGAAAATGCATATTGGAAATCAAAAAAATCAAAGGCTTTTTATGAAAAGTAACGATAGATATATACAATTAGATGAACTAAGGTAGGAATGAAAGTAATAAAACTCATTATTGTGAATTGTTAAAGAGATTCAAAGGCATACCGGTTTCGTAAAATTACTGTTCACTGGCTTTGAGTGCGCACCGATTACCGAACAGTGTCGGGTTTACTTGTCCCTGAGTAAAAACATTATGTATAAGGGAGGTAAGTAGTTCTAGATTTGGTGCAATTAGGTAGATATAATACTGTAATGTGAATGGTGTATGGGATGTATGGGTGTCAATAGTATTAATTGAATGGTTACTCGTATTCTGTATTATGCTATGTGTTCATATTGAGTTGTGGAAGATATTTATTGATGAAATTGTGGAAGATATTTATTGATGAAAGTTGCCTCATTATTCGTTCTTTGCTGTACTGAGGTATTCTGTGAACATTGATAGATGGGGAAAATTAGGAAATTAGGATTAAGTTTCATAGTACACCTTTCTATATGTTCACTGACCTGTATCTGTCTGTATTGTGGATAGCGGATTTGTTCTTTGTGGAGAGTGGTTCTTCGACGGAGTGATATTCCTGTTTGGCCAAGATACTGATTACCGCACCCTAAGCAGGTAATGGCATAGATTAGGTTTTCCGAGGCACAGGTGAAACTTGATTTAATCTTAGATATTTCACCTTGTTTAAAGTGGAACCTCCAAAAGGTGGGGGCATGTGCCACAGTTAGATCGACCACATTTTGTTTTCACTTTTGGTTCCGTTGTTAATGGATATAGTCTTGCGCTGGTTAATATTTTTTTCAATGATTTCGGTTGCATTTTGCTTTTGATAATTTTGTGTGAGCCTAAAATTTTGTTCATTGTTTTATCTCCAGTGAGAATGGGTAGATTTTGGATGATAATGTTGAAGGCTTCATTGTTTCTAGGGTTATGTATGGAGATGTATGAGAGTATTTTTAAGTCTGGTGTAATATTTCGGTTGACTTCCCTTAATGTTTGTATATCTATTTCCTTAGCTCGTTTGATTCCATTATTTATTAAAGATATTGGGTAATGTCTCTTGATTAGTATTGATCTGAGTTCAAGGAGTTTTCGTTCACGAGTATTGGTGTCCGAAAGTATGGTACAGATTCTTTTCGCTAGATTATGAGGTATATTAATTTTTATGTGTTTGTGGTGGCACGAGTTGAATAATAGGTATTGCTTTGAATCTGTGGGTTTATAGAAGATGTCTGTTTCGATGTGGTTATTGACTATATTAATTAGCATGTCAAGAAAAGAGAGTTGTTTATTGCTGTGCTCCATGGTGAATTGTATGTTGCTATTGATATTGTTGAGCATTATTTTGAAATCGAGGAGTTTGTCCATGCTATCTTTCCAAAGTATAAAGCAATCGTCCAAATACCTCTTCCAGTTCTCCTTTAAATAGCAATGAAATGAGGTGCCAGGCCTTGGCCAGATGGACGTTCTTACCGTGTTGTCTGGAAATAATTGAAATACCGAGAAGGTTTATGTGTAGCATGGCAATCTATGTTTCCGATTAACCTAGGAACAGAAAACCAAATCTACTGCTGGTTTAAGTGGAGGTTGTTGCACTTTAATGATCATAGGGCATATAAGTTTGCAAGCGATGAAAAGTAGAGCTACTGAAGTGTATTGGGTGTAGATTATAGATAATGACTACATTATAGTCGTTTTACATGAAAGCGAAAGCTCTTGTCCGAAACAGCCACATAAATGATGTAAAGAAATTGAAGGAAGACGTAGAAATGTTGAAGACGTAGCAAAGCGAGCTATTTTTTTCGGAGAGAAGTATGACTGGTACGTTCAAAAATGGCAATGTAATACTTACTTGAAAAAGTAGAATTAAAGGAATGTATTTGCTACGTGCTTTCAGTGTACGACCACTTTGAAATTGACTTCAGGTAACGAAAAATGAAGACATGAAGAGTTTGACTTCAGTTCCTAAATACTGCTTTGAATCTTTAGCAGTTCGCAGTGAAAAGATGTCGCGTTCGATATATTGTAATGGATGGGTAAATAAGCATCCTTAAAGTGAAACAATGCATTTGCAGTTAAAACAGAGGTATCAACAAATAGAAAGGAGGGAAGGGAACATCACCTATCAAGTAACTCAGAATAGATAAAGGTAAGCTTGCCAACGTTTAATGCAGTTTAAATATGGAGATTAGAATTGTTTGATATTGATATTCATCGCGTACAGTATTCCTAGTCAAATTAAACACCGTCGCAGATGGACCGTCGAAATAAATAAACAGAGAAAATCCTTTCACTTTTATAATATTCTCTAGCCAAGTAATAATACACAATTGTAACATAAAAATAAATGATAAATCAAAAAATGTGTAAACCACTAAAACATATTCTCTAATGGCAATATGCGATCATATATAGATTAAAAAATTATGGAAAACCCTACATACAAAAAACTATGAACACAACGAATTAGAGAGAAACCTGTGTAAACCACCGTTTTTTTTCCGGTTTATCCATTTACGCGGGAGCTCTGGGCAAAATGTTATAGTGCATGACCATCCTTAGGACATAAGTAATGTGTGTAAAGTTTGGCGAAAATTGGTTGAGAATAGTGGTAATGTATATGTTAGTCAATATACTCACACACACACACACACACACACACATATATATATAGTCAATTTAAACAAGACCAAACAAGAAAAAACATGAAAAAAACGCGAAAAAACAACGCAAGGACGTGGAAAAAGTAGTGTTATTGGACGCTCAGGAAAGGAAAGAAAAGAAAGAGGACCTAACGTTTCCATCGGAGATCTATATATATATATATATATATATATATATATATCTGAATGTAGTATTCTACAAGCATATCTGTATGCGCATATATGACTTAATCTCTATGTGTGTGTGTGTGTGTATGAAGGGGCTGTACTTTTCTTCGGGTAACGCAATGCAGATATCTGTCTAGACATATTTATATATATGGGTTATGTATATATATTGTACATGTACAGGTATGTGTATATATATGCAACGTACGGAAGAGTGTGTAAGTATGTATGTGTGTGTGTGTATGCGAGCGTGCGCATGATAGTGTATGTGTGTTCAGTAAACTATAAATCTCCTTCATTCATTTCCGTCTCCTGTTTTCTTTAATATACGTTCTTCATAAATATTTGTGGAAAAAACATGACGTGCAAGATAATCCACGGACACACACACGCACACACACACGCACAGACACACACACACACACACTCACACACACATCCATATACCATGTACCACACACAAGTACACAAATACACACCCAGAATGAGAGCGAGAGTGGGATGAGGGAATAAGTGAGGAGTGAAAAGGAAAGAAAACCGGGTGGAGATAGAAAGAAAGTGAAGAACATGTTTATAGTGAGAAACAGGGAGAGAGAGAGAGAGAGAGAGAGAGAGAGAGAGAGAGAGAGAGAGAGAGAGAGAGAGAGAGAGAGAGTGAGAGAGAGAGAGAGAAAGAGAGAGAGAGACAGACAGATAGACAGAGACAGACAGACAGACAGAGACAGACAGACAGACAGACACGCAGAAAGCGAGACAGATGGGAAGGAGAGAGAGAGAAAGAGAGAGGTAGAGATAGAGAGGGTGAATGAAGTGAGCGGGGAGCAGAAATAGCACAGAAATAGAGATTGATTAAAGAAAGAGGGGGGAATAGAGGAACAGAGATAGTTATAAGGAAACAGAAAGAGAGATAGAGAGAGAATAGATAGAAGGAGAAGAACAGAAAGAAAAAGGAAGGAAGAAAGAAAGAAAGAAAGAAAGAAAGAAAGAAAGAAAGAAAGAAAGGAAGGAAGGAGGGAAGAAAGAAAGAAAGAAAGAAAGAAAGAAAGAAAGGAAGGAAGGAAGGAAGGAAGGAAGGAAGGAAGGAAGAAAGATAGGAAGGAAGAAAGAAAGAAAGAAAGAAAGAAAGAAAGAAAGAAAGAAAGAAAAAAAGAAAGAAAGAAAGGAAGGAAGAAAGAAAGAGAGAAAGAATGAAATAAAGAAAGAAAGAAAGGAAGGAAGGAAGGAAGGAAGGAAGGAAGAAAGAAAGAAAGAAAGAAAGAAAGGAAGTAAAAAAGAAAGAAAGAAAGGAAGGAAGGAGGGAAGAAAGAAAGAAAGAAAGAAAGGAAGGAAGGAGGGAAGAAAGAAAGAAAGAAAGAAAGAAAGAAAGAAAGAAAGAAAGGGAGTAATAGTGAAATATAGTGAGATGGAGAATAGACGGAAATAGTATAGAAATAGAGAGGGAAGGAGAGAAATAATGATAGAGGAAGGGAAACAAAGAAAAAGACAGAAGAGATAGGAATCAAAAAGAGAGGGGATAGTTTGACAATCATAAGTGGGGAGAGGGTTAAGCGGTAAGTGAAGGAGCAAAGGTCACTTTAACATCAACTTATAAACCCTTGATTTATCCCACCCCGGTTATATTCATTATATTTTGTCATTTCCAAACATATTGCTTCTTGTGTTTGCACTTGTGTTTGCACACTCTTGGCGCATCTCACCAGAAGAAAAAAAATTACGCCTGCTTCGTTTGAAATGTAAAAGATACGAAAATAACTGTCAGTGAATATGTAATTCCTTATATACACCAGCTTTAGTCTGAAATAAATGCACTGAGTGAACAAGGTCGGAATTGGAAAATGAAAGACGAGACATTTTTCAGTTGCTAAGTACTTTAGGTAAAATTATTTTCTGAAATGATTTCCAAGTAAATTAATGTCGCTTATCTTTCAAAGATGTCCGTTCTCCATTTTCTTGTTAATTTCACACCCATTGTTGTTCAGTTTATGTATTATTTATGTGTGTGTTCGCCAATATTTATTTTCAAATATTTTTTTTTCTTTCATTTTATTGTTATTACCAAGATAAGAGCTGATCACTCACCAAGTTGCTTTATCCAAGTTGCTTAGACAACAGTTTATGTGAATTGCTAAACTGTTGAAACATTTTTTTCATGTGTGTATAAATATTTATATATATATATATATATATATATATATATATATATATATATATATATATATATATATATATATATATATATATATATATATGCATATATATATATATATATGTGAATATATATATATGTATATATATATATATATATATATGTATCTATATATGTTTATATATATATAGATATGTATATATATATATATGTTTATATATATGTATATATATATATATATAAATCTATATGAATATATATGTAGATATATATATATGTACATATGTGTTTATATATATATATATATATATATATATATATATATATATATTTGTTTTTATACATACCTGTGTATGTGTGTGTGTTTTTTTTTCCATCTTAAAGTAAGCGTCAACCTAATACATTCATTATGTTCGTCCTTTTGACTTTTGTGTTTTTAGTTTTGATTTGCCTATATATATACATATATACAAGTGTGTGTATGCGTGTGTATGAGAATACCCATTTATTATTAATGTACTGTATAGCAATGTGTGTATATTGTGTTATGTTGTGTAGTATGTATCTTCCTCTTCCTTTCTCTCTCTCTCTCTCCACACAGCACGCACACACACACAATAAACATGTATATACATACATACATATTATATATATATATATACATATATATATATATATATATATATATATATATATATATATATATATATATATATATATATATATATATATATATATATATATATATATATATATTTCAATTTGGATATAAACCTTGTAGTTTGCTTTAGAAAGCCCGTCTACGAGTATTGGCTACCAGACAAGATTTTATAGCTAACATCGATCGCATAACTGAAGAAGCGTTTGGAAATATGTAAATGTATGTGGAGTTTATGTAAATATTATTTTCAATTTTGGCACAAGCCAGCAAGTTCTGAGGAGGGATCAAGTCGATTACATTAACCCCAGTGTTTAACTGGTACTTATTTTATCGAACCCGAAAGGATGAAAGGCACCGTCGAACCGAGTAGCATTTGAAATGAGAACCGAAACACGTCCTAACGATTCTGCCAGCTCACCGCTTTAGTTTATAAAAATAATGATCTCAGGTTTTGGCACAACGCTAGCAACTTCGGAGGAGTGGGTAAGTTGAATACATCAACCTTTCTGCTTAACTCCGAAATTATGAAAGGCAAAATCAACCTATGCGGAATTTGAACTCAGAACGTGAAGACGCACGAAATTCTTCTAAGCATTTTACCAGGTGTGCTAACGATTCTAGCAGCTCACCAGTCTATATAGATGTTTACAAAGAAAATGGAGTGAGCAATATGTTTTATTGCATAATACTACAATTGTTTCATCGCCACTTAAGTGGATGCAATTTACACAGCGCTACCTCTACTATTTGGTTAAAAGAGCAATTTTTAGTGTGACATTTATGGCAAATTTGATGCTCTAGAAACTGCAGGTTTTGAATTTTGAATTTAGTGATTTCCTTATCTATATGAGGAATGTTAAAAACAATATGTGTATATATTCTTTATATATATATATATATATATATATATATATATATATATATATAGAGAGAGAGAGAGAGAGAGAGAGAGAGAGAGAGAGAGAAACAAAGGACAGGTGTGTGAACAGCAAGCAAGTGTATTAGTTTGACGCTCGGGAAGAATGAAAAAGTCTTTTACGTTTCGAGTCTATGCTCTTCAACAGAAAGGAATAAGAGAGAATAAACAGAAAGAGAATGAAAAAGACTTGTAGATTTCAGTGGTCCGGCATGATATATACAATAGTATATTACGGGTCTTTTCATGACCCCTAATATACTACTGTGGATCCTCAATTTACTATTTTACTTGCGTGGAACCCCAAACGTCTTATATGGACCCTCGGGGTGGGGTCATGTGGAATCCAGTTGAGAACCACTGATCTAGACAGATGATCAATATATTTACTTTTCATCAACTTCAGGGTAAGTGTATAGAACAAAATATGTCTTTGTATCACTATTTTATAGATCTGTGTAAGGCTTTTGATACGGGAATATGGATATGCTCTGGACTGTTTTGAAAAAGTACTGATGCCCGGACAATTTTTTTAAAATTAAGTTACTCCTTAAAGGTATAGAGGCTAGAATTAACTTTTGTGGGACTCTCAGAAACCTTTGCAGGGGAAAATGATGTAAAGCAGGGTGATCGTGATGCCCCCATAATCTTGGGTATTTACTTTGCAGCAACGTTGTCGTTTGATTTTAGCGATTCTGAAAGGGATATTTACATCCGCTTTCGTACTGCGGGAAACCTCCTTAATCTCTCCACGATAAACTTTTAGAGCAAGATCTTTAAATCTCTAATTAGAAATCTCTTTTATACTGATGAATATGGCTGGGCATCTCACAGCGGGATCGGTTCACAGAACTCTATCAAAGCATTGTGACATCTTTGGATTAATAATTAATGCTAAGAAAACTAGAGTAATGTATCAACCCGCTCCTGAGCAGGCCGCTACTCTTCCTCAAATATATGTGAAAGATGAAACGTTAGCTGTAGTCGATTCCTTTAAATACCTCAACGCATGATTAACTCAAAAGGAACTTTGGACATAGAAATTGCATCTCGCATTCAAAAAGCAACAAAGTCTTTTGGTTCTCTTTGGAATCGTGAGTTGTTACAAGGTCAGTACAAAAATTGTCGTTTATAGCGCATTTGTTCTATACTTTTTTCTTTATTCGGAAAAAACTATTGACTGTTTACAAGCACCATATAAAATTCTTAGAAAGCTTTTATCAAAAGTGTTTTCGTTAAATTATTAGGATTAACTGGAAGTTTTTTTTTTACATCAGATACAATGGTTTCGAGAGAGCAGGGATCTCATCAATTCACACTATGCTAGTTTCCAATCAAGTAAGGTGGGCTAGCAATTTAGTACAGGGATGATCACAACCCTAAGGTTTTACCATAATGAGATTTCTGCTGAGAAGCAAAAACAAAGCGAACGAAACCATCGATACAAAGACTTGCTAAAATCAGTCCTGGGAAGTTGAATATACAATAAAAAGATGTTGAACCAATTGTTAATGACAAATAAATGGTAAAAAAAGATCTGGTCTGGAATTTTAAAAAAATGTTTGAAGGACACAAAGAAAAGCATGCAAAACTGAAAGAGAACTATGGAAAAATAACACCTTGCTAAACGCATATACTGTCATCTTTTAGTTGCTTAACATGTGGTAAAACTTGCCTTTATAAGACTGGCTTAACTTCACATCTCAGAATTCATTTTCACATAGCTGCTCCAAATAACACAAAGATCATTCCAGCAGATGTGTTCAAGTGTCATATCTGTAATAAGACGTGTATGTCCTGCATTGGTCTAACAAGGAATTTAAATGTCCATAAATCAGAGAAGACGCTGCCTTTTGAGATAAGATATATTTTCACTGTTTGTAAGGCAAATTTGAAACACCTCTCAGGACTAAAAAACCACTTGCGTGTATTCATGCATGGAGAAAGCACATCTAACAAAAAGTGTTCAAACTTTGAATAGGAGCAGAAACTGATTGCCTTTATGCATGTATGTATGTATATATGTATGTATGTATGTATGTATGTATGTATGTATGTATGTATGTATGTATGTATGTATGTATTCTCAGTTATCCTTCATTTTGGGGGTTCGTGGTTTATGGTGATTATATATATATATTAATATTGCTTGATTGAAATCATGAATAATCTTACGCAAGAATATTAGTTAATGGCTTCTAGTTTTGGGAGGTTCTGTGGAATATATATATCCTCTAGAAGATCCTCTTGAAAGATATTGTCTCTCAAGGGCCGTATTATACAGAGCCACCCTTACACCATCTGATGGCATTACTAAGTACTATACGGGTATGACAGCTAATGACTTCAAGGGAGGATACTCTCAGCATATGCACTCGTTCAGATCCAGGGACAGAGAGAACTGTACTTCCCTGTCTCGTTTTATCTGGAGACTCCGTGATCTCCGAGATGAAATACCCAGCATCAAGTGGGCTATTATCGACAGAGCGTCACCATATTCACCCGGCGCCCTCAACTACCGACTCTGCCTCCGCGAAAAACTGCATGTTCTCCAACAACCCGCAGTATCCATCAACAAGAAATATGATTTATCGTATTGCTATCACCAGAGATATGGCCTTGTGGCAAATTTTAGGCCTCTGACCGCCAACAACCCGCAGATACCACCTTAGAACCAGCTGCTATTCTGCACCACCTGCACTAAGGTTACCGCTACCACTCAACCCCATGAACAGGACCGCCATTTACCAGTCCCCAATGTTTACTAACCCCCCCCCCCCAGTGCATATCAACCCCCAACACTTACCAATTCCCAACCCTTACCAATCCCCAACGCTTGTTTTGATTGTATACTTGCGCACGCGCACGTGCGAGTGCACATGTGCTTGCGCATGCGTGTGTGCGCATACACTGGTATGCATGCGTACATGCATGCGAATATACATATGTACATATGAATGAATATGTATGTATGTGCACGTGTGCGTATGCGTTTGTATGAGTGTGCGTGTTCGTGCAAGCATGTATGTGTGTGAGCAAACGTGCACGTGCGCGCCCATGTACAGATGTGCATACTCACATCAATATACACATGCACGCAAATGTGTATGAGTGCGTCTATACACCCACGTATAGAACTGTATACTAACAAATGCCGCCCCTTCCTACTTACCTCCCAACAACCTGACCGACTTCTAGTCTATTTCCTGTTCTCCACGTGGTCACTTTCCTGTTCGCCATGCAGTATTTTCAAACTAACTGTTACCCATTTACCAACATTAAACCACGACACCGTGTGACCTTCCTCGACCAATCGGAGCCCACCTTAGAGTAATAACAATCAATTTCTGTCATTCAAATTAAAATGGCTGACGACTAGCACTGCGCTTGAAACTCAAGAGGACCAGCAAATTTGAATCAAACTGTTCTGATCTATGCATGTAACTCCCAATAAATTGGTTGAGCGCTCTTCTTTCATTTGTCCACTCGTTCCTGTATATGTATATATATATATATATATATATATATATATATATATATATATATATATATATATATCAGAGGCGACTCTAAGTCATCAGCATCACTCGGGCTCATCACAGATTTCGCATAAGACACATGCCTTCTTGAAGAATTTCATGTTTCCCCCTTTATTTCTAGTCCCAAACGGCTTATTTTTTATATCTAGCACTATGCCTTTTTCCATTTCCATTAGCCAAGGCATCGCCAACCCACTCTTTAACGGCTTCTGGCAGCAAATAGAACGTCTCACAAGAGGAGCGGAGCCCTTCCACAAAAAGCGAAAGATTTGCCTCTCCAACTTGCTCAACCACGAATCCGGACAGGGCACGACGGTCAGGCGGTAAATGATGACCGATGCGATGAACATATTAGCCACCTCCGCCCTCCCTTTCAAGGATAGCCACCGCCCAGACCATGTCTGGACTATGTGGGTCACCTTGTTCGAAACCCCTGACCAGTTCTTTTCTATTTGGAGATCTGGACCAATCCAGATTCCTAGCAATTTAACCGGGCCTTCCGTCCAGCGTCCTACGACGCTATTCGAAGACATCGATTTGCCCTTCCAGGTGCCGAGTTGTAAGCCTACTGATTTTGCCAGTTAATTTTTGCTCCTGCCACCGTCTCGTAAACCTTAATGGTTTCACCTACTTGCTGCAGTTGTTCCATTTTTGTCACGATGATGGTGATGTCGTCCGCGTACGCTGTAACAGATCCTCCACCTCCTGGATTCGTCGGGATGCCACTCAGCTTTCTCAGCAATGGCTCGAGAGCCATTACGTACAAAAACGGGGAGAGCGGACACCCTTGGTGAACCGACTGTTTGATGCAGAACGGCTTCGAAAGAAAACCGTTCACCCGAACGGTCGAGTCGATGTTATCGTACAACTGTATGATCCACCTGAGGAAAACGAGATCCAGTCCGAACTGCGCGAGAACAGTCACCAGGTAACGATGGTTTACTCTATCAAAAGCTTTAACATAGTCTAAATGGACCAGTGCCCCACCTTTGCCAGATGATTCTGCCAGGGATCGCACAGCTTTGTGCTTCCCCGATCAGGCCATCCGCGACCCACGTCAAACTTTTCGCTTACACCTCGGCCAAAATCTTCACCTCTGCATTCATCAGGGTGATGGACCTGAAATTATCTACATTACCCTCCTTGTCCGGGTCCTTCCTGACCAGCGTCACCACATCCCCGGCGCACAGATCTGGGAATCCTCCCATTCTGCTGCCGGTTCGCGTAGACGCCGGCCAGGACGTGACCGAACAAGTCTGGCATACTTTTATATAGCTCGAGTCCCGGCGCCTTACCACCGCCGCAGTCAGCAATCGCCTCGATCACCTCCTCAGGTGTGATCGACCCTTCACAGCCCTCCGCATCCCGCCCCAAGAGGCGCTGCAGCCCGGCGAGGAAGTCCGGAAGGCCCTCTCTATCGACCGGTCCATCGCTCAAGAATGGGGGGGGGGGAATGAGAGGTTGGTAAATTTGGGTGCCTTTTGTACCCAATGAGTCAACCTTTTGCACGGGCATCATGCTTTTCATGAAGATGCGTTCACGAGCATTACCATGTTTACGAAAAGTAAGCAACTTCGGAGCCTACATGCAATCCTTGTTTTCAAGAGTGGTGTTATGGGTCAGTAACATCTTCCTGAAATCAAATTACCAAGAAATGTGATAAAATCCATATAATCTCAATATCGTGTGTGAAACAAATAATCTTGTACAGTGCGATGTTCCTTTTGTATTTCAATATATGTGTGTATGTATGTATGTATGTATGTATGTATGTATGTATGTATGTATGTATGCATGCATGCATGTATGTATGAATGCGTGCCTGTATGTATGTGTGTGTGTATGTGAGAGAGAGAAAGTGTGTGTGTGTATGTGTGTGTGTGTGTGTGTGTGTGTGTGTGTGTGTGTGTGTGTGTGTGTGTGTGTGTTTGTATGTGCGTGTGTGAGTGTGTAGTGTGTGTGTCTATGACCGTTGCTTAATGCATTTGTTTGTGGCTTGAGTAAAACAGAAAGATGATTAATTTCAGAAGACGATAAATTTCCCACAGCAGATGATTTTCCTCTGTTATTTGGAAAATTTACTTACGGACATGTTGATAGTCTATTGTTGGCATGAACATGGAGTCAAACATGACGAAATTTCTGAGGAAGAATGTGCACATTCTACAAAGCAAAAACATAATACTTATGAGTCATAAATTACTGCGATTTCTGTCTTGTCATCTACTTCGCGATATGTCTATTGCTGCGACACATATCTCTTAAAGACCGCATAATTCTGCCTTGCTAGAGGACAACATATATTTTTTCAGGCACACATGGCACAAACGTTATAATTTAGAAAACCTACTGTTACATTTATAAGAAGCATTGATCTGGAGTAAACGTAAACTATATGTAACAGATCATACTTTGCTCTATTTCCTACATTCGTTGAAGGTCTGGGTTAAAATTACTCTGGTTTGTCTTCACCTTTCGAGAAATAAATACCATTTTTTCAAATTATAAAATGAATACCAATGGTACACTGGAGGTGATTCAATTACCTATATCCTTAACTTACAAATTACTACTTTTCTGCTGATTTCTTGAATTCGAGAAATCAGCAGAAAACTGACAACTGCCAGCATCCTCACCAAATAGTCCTTTCTATAATAGGCACAAGACCTGAAATTTTCGGGGAGGAGATAAGCCGATTATATCGACTCCAATGTTCAACTGGAGCTTATATCATCGACCACAAAAGGATAATTAAGCAAAGTCGGCCTCGGTGCAGAATTTGAACTTAGAATGTAAATGCCATTAAGCATTTTGCCCGGCGTGTTAATGACTCGGCCAGCTCGCCGCTTTTGATTTCAAATTTTTCCGATAGGATAAATACCAGGCTTGACAAAAATAAGTCCCGGGCCGATTCATTCGATTAAAAATACTTCAAGGCGGTGTTCCAGCAGTCTAATGACTGAAAAATGTAAAAGATGTTCACGGGGTTTAAGTAACTTTGATCACAGGTTTGTTCCAGAAATGCAGACAACAACAACAACGAATAGGAGTAGTGATTCTTTTACCGACTTTAGACGCGATAATAATTTCAGTAACTCATGAATTTTTACTTGTATGGTGTTTAATATACTCTCGTTTGTCTGTCTTGTTTAAACACAGACCACTGACCACTCTGAGTTATTTCTTTTGCCTCATTTTCGTTTCATTTACGCAAATTACCTTGATCGTAAATGTATTCCACCCTTTCTTTATTAGTACGAATATCTCGTTCTGCTGGAGACAAAGTTGAAGTAGTTCAGGTAAAGACAGCTCTAATTATCTGGTCACTGCATGCACCGCCTTGAACAGGAGACATCCAAATTAATCTTGTTGAACCCACTTCATGGAGATATAAGAAGAGGAAAAACGTCATCACATATTACCAACTTGAGAGTAGACACTGGCCTAGAATGTACCCAGGACCTCGAGGCAGTCATGTTGGGCCGCGAGGTGTTGCAGGTGAATTCTGTTGCTGCAGCCTGGGTTGGAACCCTGAGCGGGATGGGCTACTCGACCTGAAGAAAATTCTAACTGGGCCCCACCTGCGAGGTCATGCGCTGTTTATCTTGATATGAGATCACTATGTCACACACATGATTGTGATGCATGTGCCTGGTATACCCTTATCAGACGGGTAGTCATGATGGATATACTGGGCTTCGTATATTTTACCCCAGTGTCACTTTGATGGCATGCACTGCTCTCTCACTCAATGATAATAATAATAATAATAATAATCCTTTCTGCTATAAGTACAAGACTTGAAATTTTGCGGGAGGGTGCAAGCCGATTATTTCGACCTCAGTACTCAACTGGTACTTATTTCATTAACCCTGAAAGGAGGAAAGGCAAAATCGACCTCGGCGCGGAATTTGAACTCAGAACGTAAAGCCGGACGAAATGCCTCTAAGCATTTTGCCCGGTGTTCTAACGATTCTGCCAGCTCACAGCCTTAGTAATAATGATAACAACAACAACAATAACAACAACAACAATAATAATAATAATAATAATAATAATAATAATAATAATAATAATAATAATAATAATAATAATAATAATTCTTTCTACTGGAAGCAGAAGGCTTCAAACTTGGGGGAAGGGATTAAGTCAATTACATCGACCCTAGTGCGTAACTGGCACTTATTTAATCGACCCCTAAAGGATGAAAGGTAAAGTCGACCTCAGCAGAATTTGAACTCAGAACGTAGCGGTGGGTGAAATACCACTAAGCATTTCATCCAGCTCGCCGCCTTACATGATGATGATGATGATAATAATAATAATGATAATAATAATAATAATAATAATAATAATAATAATAATAATAATAATAATAATAATCAGTACCGTGTGGATGATGCCTATGAAGGTAGAAACGTCTTCATTTTAGTCAATTTTAGAGCATTCTTCATTCTCAAGATTAATCAACCCTTTCCTATGGAGCTGGTTCCAATTTTCACTTAACGATTTTGTCCTATTTTCTCTGAAAGCGCAGATAATTTCAATAAATCAAGAATTTATCTTGTATTAATATACACTTATTTCTCTATTCAAATACACGCCAGTGGCCACTCTGCACACACAAAAATACTTAAAACAGAACAATGATTAATGTTCGTAGGCGACATATTTCCACTGCAAATGATTCTCATCTGCTGCTGTTGGAAAATTCACTTAACGAGTCACTAGCAAGTTTGTTGACAAGTAAACGATGACAAGAACACAAAACTACAACTAATTACATTTCTCTGAATGCTTGTGTATTCTACCTAGACAAAACTTTATATTTATGGGTCATAAAAGACCACAAAATTCTATTTTGTTATTGATCTTATCGAAGCGGCACCTGCCTCTTAAAAAGACAAAGACAATATATTACTATAGAGTGAATACTATATTACAGAATATAATGTGATGTATTATAGCAGACTGAATATAGCTTATTAGAAAGGGGGTAGTTTAGAAGAAGCGTTATTTCTTCACGAAGCTCAAAGCAAAAATACCTACAATATTTAGTTGTGTTCTTTTAGAATCTGAGTTCAAATCACGCTGGGATTTGCTTTGCCTTTTACAAATCCATAAAATAATGAGTAAATTCAATTATCTATAATTTTAAGGTCACAGATATGTGGATTCCTGCTAATACAATATAAAATCAATATATTTCTTAGAACATACCGTCATACTTCCGGAAGGACAAAATATATACTGTATTTTCTCACAAAACACAATGATATCCTTTAAAGAGTACTAGCTAATATATTTCAGATGCAACAATGTGATATCTATTAAAGTACAAATTATATCTCTTCGAGCAGTACCGGGCTGTGAGTATTTTGGTACCGGACCGCACAAAAAGAATAAATGCGCGTATGTGTGTGTGTGTATATATATATATATATATATATACACACACACATACATTGACATACATATATATATATACTCTTTTACTTGTTTCAGCTTTAAAGCTCCGCTCATGTTGGGGCATTGGGGCACCACTACATATATATATATATATATATATATATATATATATATATATATATATATATATATATAGATATATATATATATGCATATATATATATATATATATACATATATGCATATATATATATATATATATATATATATATATATATATATATATATATATATATATATACATATATATATATATACATATATATATATATATATATATATATATATATATATATATATATATATATATATATATATATGTGTGTGTGTGTGTATGTGTATATATATATATATACATATATATATATATATATATATATATATATATATATATATATTTATATATACATACTTACATACATACATACATATGCACACATACACACACACACACACACACACAAACACACATATATATGCATAAATATATATTGTGCACTTTATTGTTTTGCTAGGCATGTGACCCCACCCCCAGCCCACCCAACCCATGGAAAAACTAATTGTCATGAAACCGATCCGTAGCCCAAAATGGTCGTGGCATCTGTCACAGAGGACGTGACCCGACTTTTCGCCTGATGTCGTTTTGTCCTACATCACTTCGTCCACGTCTTTTGGTCCGACGTCTTTTTGTCCAATGATTTTTTTTTTGTCCAATTTTAAATAAACACCTTAGAAAACAAGATGAACATCAAAATCAAAAATAATCATTGAGAATTTTATTGCTAGAATTTGACGTTGGACAAAAATATCACTGGACAAAAAGATGTCGGACCAATAGACGTGGACGAAAAGACGTTTGACGGAGTGACGTCGGACGAAAGGACATAGCACCCTCAGAGGATGCTATGACATTCCATTAAGGATAGAGAATTATATTAGAAGACGCAAAATTCTCTTATAAACAACATACTGAGGTATACATCTCTTAAAGAGCCGACTACTTCATCTGTCAGAAGACACAATATGATGTTTCTTACAAGACAATACCTGATGACTCTCACAGGTCAGAATATTATATCTGTTAGAAGACACACTAAAATATCTCGTAGTATACAATGTATGATATTTCTTAGAAGGTATAATATGCGACCTCTTAGAAAGAACACTGTAACACTACAGAATATATTATCATATACGTGACCTGATCAATAAGTATCCGGACTGTTACCATAGTAACGAAGCTAAAACACGCAGATTGAAACCGCTTGATACAGATTGACCTTGAACTCCGTTATGCATGCGCACTAAGTTTTAACGTTCTAGTTCACTTACGCTGTTTACAGCAGTGCTTGGAAGGAACGTGTGTAGCATGTGACCGTCGCATTGACCAGACAAAGATGAGCAGAGAATCTGCACCAAATTTTGCCGAAAGCTTGGTGATACCTGCTCAGAGGCCTACGCAAAGTTTTCAAAAAGTTGTCATCGTTCTCTACACAATCAATGGGATTTTGTGCAACTGAAACCCGAGTATCATTTTGGTCAGCTGAAAGCAGTTTTGGCATAAACTTGGCAGACACGCGTCTCATACCCAAATCTTCAGTGATAATGGACTGAACTGAACCGTAACTAATCTGCACATTCTCTGATAATTCACGGATGGTGATTCGACGATTTTCGTTACATCTGCATGCACATCTGCGATGGTTTTCTCAGTTCTGTTGGTTGCAGGTCTCTCAGAACGTTCGTCAATAACATGTTTTCGGCCATCTTGGAAACGTCTGAACCACTTATACACTTGTGTGCCGCTTATACACTCCTGTCCGTACACTTTCTGCAACTTTGCGTCGGCCTCTGAGCAGGTATCACCATGACAACTTTCTTTGTCATGGTCAGTGCGACGATCACACGTTACACACCTTCCTTCCAAGCACTGCTGTAAACAGCGGAAGTGAGCTAGAACGTTGAAACTTAGTGCGCATGCACAGTAGAGTTTAAGGTCAATCTTTGCCAAGCGGCTTCACTTTGCGTGCTTTAGCTTCATTACTATGGCAACAGTCTGAACACTTATTGATCAGACCTCGTGTGTCAGAGGACTGGTTCTTTCTTACGAGATTTATCACCACAAAAGAAGAGACTTTGAAGAAGTTTTTATGTAGTTCAGCTGACCTGTACGATTTAGTTGCCACATTTTCTTCAAATTTTATCTTAGTCTGATAAAAGGAAAAATAGGACATAATCAAGATATACCGTAAAATGTAGCACATTATTTCTAAAAAGAAAAAGAAGAAACAAGTTGGATGTTTATAGAGTGAATATCTTTGATGATACATCAATACAGACAGTATTGGCCCAGAGCTAAACAACAGCAACAATTCTCAGATTTTTGGTTGTGTTTGAGAGACACCATAAGTAAGTGTTGTTTTTGTGTGCTGGTATTGCTGTTAACCCTAGGCCAACACTAATCGAGAAAACACAGTTATGACTAATAACTCTCT
>NC_142928.1:132840777-132843277 GCF_046866305.1 Octopus bimaculoides
AATTAAATAACAACAGTTGGACTAGCAAAGTACTTAGACACAAAGAGTGGAAGACTACTACATGTAGTAAAGCAACGCGAGAAAAAGAAAACGCCTTTCTCTATACACAAGAAGGCGATAAAATACAAAACAGAAACAAACTACACTGGCACACTGACCTAAGATGACAACATAGCAGAAACAGTGAAAGAGACAAAAACAACATGAAAGCTGAAATACAAAAGATACTCAAGAATTGGAGAGAAAAATCACTTCATGGCCAATACCCTGCAAGGCTTGACAGAAAGGAAGTGAGCCTAAGGTAAAAGCCAACAATGGCTCAAAAACTCTGGACTAAAAACCAGAAAAGAAGGACTGATTCCCGCTGCACAAGACCAAGGCCTGACGACAATAAATTATAAAAACAAAATAATGAAAACAAGCCTCAACACCAAATGCAGAATGCTCAACCAGCACAATGAGACAGTTGACCACATCATCTCGGGCTGCCCAGTACCTGCCAAGTTTGAGTATAAATACACACATGACAAAGTACGTAGTTATATCCACTGGACAATATGCCAACATTACAACATCAAAATTGACAACAGGTGATATAAGCATGTGCCAAGTAAGGTACAAGACAACAATCAGACCACAATCATCTAGGATATGCCGGTTCCAAACCGACAAAGAAAAAAAAAAATAATCGCCCCAACATAATAGCCAAGGATTGGGAAAAACATCTGCTTACTGGTAGATATTTCAGTCAAAAAAGAAATGGAGAAATTGTCAAAGTACAAAAACCTCGAAATTGAAGTATTCAAAATGTGGGACGTGAAGATAAAAACAACGCCAATGATAATCGGAGCATTAGACATAAAACATGAACAAAAACGTAGAAGCTACACCTGGATCTTCAACATTACACACTGTCCAAAAAATAGTTTTACTAGGAACAGCCCATATCCTACGCAAGACACTATCAATCCAATAATACAATCTAAACAAAACAACCCACAAAGACACGCTCTATGCAGCATTTATCCAGTGAAATAAACTTCCACCAGCAAGCTAGAACACCAAAGTATTACACGCTCAACACACAATACAAGCAGTAACACAACAAAAGACTGCACCACATCTCAAAAGGAAAAAAAAACTAACACAATACAGTACCGAGAAGAGTTTGCACACTCCCAACAGCAGAAAAGAACACACAATGCTGCACCACCACCCCAGCAACATGGAGGTATAGCAGGTGATGCAGTAGAAATTTGCCTCAATCTACCAAATATTTTGAACATTTATATAATAATAATAATAATAATAATATACATTCGTACATACATATATACATATCTCTCGTGTATCTACGTATTTTTTTACTCGCAGCGATGACGTACTTAATGTGTATTCTTAATTATATATATATATATATTCGAAACGCCGGTGTTAAAACGGGGATAGCTGATGAAGGAAATGTTCTCTATGTGGCTTGTGTGTTTTTTGTACTCTGGTTATTATTATTTTCTTGTCTACGTTTTGTTTGCAATGTCCTGTACCCAGATATGCATTTATATATACAGGTAGATGTAGGTATGCACATACCTGTACGTATATATGCATATACTCATTTATCATATATATATATATATAATTCAGTTTTCATCACAACTGTCCGATGAACGGGAACGTGAAACTTTGAGTAACAGTCTTGTGATAATTTTGCAGTTTCAATAAAAACATATTACTCTATCTTCGGTATTCGAGTACTATTTTTTCCACCTTGTTTTGCACTTATGTGATCACCAGTGTGTGTATGTCTGTGTGTGTATGTGTGTGTGTGTGTGTGTGTGTGTGTGTGTGTGTGTGTGTGTGTGTGTGTGTTAGTGTGTGCGTGAGTGAGAGAGAGAGAGAGGAATAAGAAAAAATAGAGAGAGGGAGCTGGAAGATTGAAACTTTAGTTGAATCTTGGACAAAGAATATAAAAGGTTGTGAAGTTTGATATGAGCTTTAAAATAAACAACTGCGTAGGTTATATCTGAACAAACTAAAGATGGAATACACAGAAAAGAATTTAAATGATAACTGGAATACCACGGGACGCTGTAGATTAGATACACGTCACAGTAAGATATTATAAACAATTTTTTACAATACTGAGGTACAATGGCAGTGTTAAAACAGCAAATAAGCTCACAACTGAGAAAGTAAAAGTGAAAAGGTTGACCTAGTTTTCGGAATGTGAGATGCAGCTGAACAAGTCGTTAGGGTGCCAGATGTTTATATTCTGTCACAAGCGACCTGCAGTGAACCTGTCTAAGACACTTAGTTTTCTTTGGATTAACTCATCTAGCTGTAAACAGATATCATAAGTAAAACGAGGTAAACATATCGTTGGGTTTTGAGTACAGAGTTCGCGCCTGTCCACGCTAACTTGTCATGTGCACATTAAAAGAGTGGGCCTCACTCTATTTCACTTTGTTACAAACATGAGATATGTATTTTTTTTTTAAAT